>NW_027395276.1:4387500-4687500 GCF_027580225.2 Misgurnus anguillicaudatus | reverse complement strand
CATTTTCAGCATTGACATCAAAAGTTTGAGTTTCACTTTGAACCGGCATATCATCATGATCATCATCCATTTTGGTAACTGAACAAGTTATAGTATCATACAACCATTGATTTGTACCCACAAAAAACTCATTGAAATTCAACATTTTAGCTCTGTACCATATTTCATGTTTGTCTGCTTCATCAGCAGGCAATAAACCCAATAAAGATATATGTACATGCTGTATTTCATCGCACAACTCATTAAACGTGTTAAATTCATTTTCAACCTGATTTACATGCTTTTTATCACCCATTAATTTAGCAATAGATTTCTTTTTGTTTGCTAGTTTACCAAATTTAGACTTTCTTTCCTTTTCTAAAGTGCTTATTTTTTCCAACAAAGCTTTGGGTGTTAATTTAACTACACGTTTTTCAGTTACAGTTTTTACCCCTTCATCCACACAAAATTCAGTCTCAGGGCCAAGCTGGCCATTTTCCTTTTCAGCCATAATGACCACACAAAGTGAATTGGCTTATTTAATCAAAAACCCTGCAAACAGTTTTGTGTTGCGCAACAGTTCGTCTAAACGCACAAAGTTATTTTTAGATGGTTATGAGTTGCTACCAATGCATTGGTTTTACGCGAATGTGTACACACAAATTAACATGGCCATTCATAATATCAGCGCTGATCATCACATACCCCAATAGTGCGTTGGCCGGCTTGATGAATGGTGTCCTGACGTAATGATGCTGGTATGCCGTTGACCCTTTAACTCGCTCCAGTAGAGCTCCTTTCAGCAATCGGCAACTCCAAACATTTTGCCCACCTCACATCCGGGGTTTCCAAACGAACACAGTTAAATCCACAATATAACCGTTCCGCGTCCTTACGATGAACGATTATCCATTGAAGCAGTTTTCGACCTAAATGTACTGACTATGTCCTAACAAAGTCTAGTACTGGTTGCAAATAGAGTGTATAAAGTTTTGACGTGTGCCCGTGCAGCTTACACCAATCAACACTGAGACAATTGCGTATTATATTATCTAGCAAGTTTATTTTCCTTATGTATATCATACAGCGGCAATAACTTGACTCATAATACATACCAAAAACAACAAAACCTATTGTTCCCTGTAGCAAGCTAAACACCAAAGCACAGTCGAAAACTGTTTGCTTCCCAAATTCGCAACACCTGTGTCTGGATTTCCTTGAGGTTAAACCCCCGGGCTGACCCGAGATCAGCTGAGCCACAAAGCTCATACCGCCCTCTAGTGGCACATGACAAAATCACATAATACAAATGAATACAAAATGAATATGGCTCATACAGTTAGTATAACATGTAGACTTGGGTAGATCATGCTTTTAAACAAAATAAGAAAGCAGCATGCAGTGCCTTCTATAACCGTAATCTAAATATATACAAAGTCTGTTTCATGTCTTTTAGGTTGTAAACCGAATTGAAGCACTGTTTTTGGAAAACTGCGCAGAACTATGAGCTTTAAGACCATGGGGAATCCCTGGAATGAGTGACGTAGAAGGAAACTTGCAAATGAAAGACGAATCTTGGATTTAAACAACAGAGAACTAAACATGACAACTAAAGCAGTCTTTAGATGTGATGTAGTTTACAGCAATAAGATGAAATTAAATCTGAACGAATTAATTTGTCTTGACATCATTTACTTTGTTGAGCCAACATAGTTCAACGACGGATGTGCGACAAAGTTGCTATGTTTTCGGGAAATAGTCATGACAAGCCAGCTGGCCTCTCCAACTATGCACGGTATGGTGGTTCAGCAGTGCGTTATGCCGTTGCTCGGGAAAAGCACCCCTGAGCATGTTACTGCACACAAGCCAGCGAAACAACATCAGTGTGTCACCTGCAGATGCGGGGCAGGAATCAATATAGGCTCGGGTTGTGTTCCTTATGCAGTAAAACGATTGCGTTTCCCAGTATGGAATTAAATTAATGTAGCTGTTGGATAACAGGAGCTGCTTCCACTGCCAGTGCATGTGGCTTTGAAGTTATTTCTTGCGCAACTGGCAACATGATGTAAGTTACGAATGAATGTGTGCTGTGTATGTATGTCATACCGGTTTGATTTATAATTATACGAAAAACAAGGGGGAAAAGGTAGGGGCGTCTGGGCATGCGCTGCTAGCGGAGGCAGCCTCGTGCTCAAGCCCGATGGTGGAGCCGCAGGCCACATACAGCTAGGGGAAAGGGCTAGTAATTAGACAGAAAGGCTTGTGAAGGCAGGGCTATAACACCACTGGTGGAAACATGCTTGAGCTGGATGGGAAACCTGTATCGCTGGGATATGTTGCATCGTGCGGTGCATGGCAGGCTGCTTTGTAGCGAAAAGATGGTGGCAGAATCTGGATCACAACCTGGACAGGCTGAAGGCCTGCTGGTGCGGTCTGAAGAAACCTTCTGATGGAAAACCTTTTGGTGAGTAGAGATGTAGCTTTATGATCTTTCCTTGTTTAGTTTGTGGCTTTGCAGCGGGGTGTTGATTTTGTAGATGGAAAAGTTGGTTGGAGAGAGATGTGAAGATTATGGAACTTCTTAGAGAAGATGTTGGGGCGTTGGTTGATGTTTGTCTTAAGTTTAAGCAATGTCCAATTCATGCTGAAACTATCGAGGAATGAGGGTGAGTTGGTTTCCAGTCTATATAGGTTTCTGTTGATGCCACTCAGGTGGATACCTGATTGCTGATTGTCAACAGCTGGTCGTAGTTGAGGTGATTAGGTTGATTATTTGAACGTGTTCCTCCCGAACTTTGTTAATAAAACATCATGTATCACAATGTAAAGTAAATGTGAAATCGTCATGTCTTTCAGCGTGCAAGAACTAAACTGTGTTCTCGTTCTTATTGAATTTAAAGCAATTGGCGCATGTCATTAGACTGTCATGTGAGGGATTTGAAAGCAGTAGTACTGTCGAGTCATTCTTGTGATATTTTGATTTCACATGCAGATCAATGTGGCACACTAGTATGGTGATAATAGCACTTTCGTTTTTATACGCTAGTAATGCTCTCATTAATATGGTTTAATGTTTAACCCTAATGATTTTGTTATTTCTGTTGTTCCTTAATAAAGGTACAATTTGTAAGAGAAAATTGCCATTCTAAACAGTGACAGGGGGCAGTAATTCCATGCTGCTTCAGAGCGTCATTAATCTATATGTCATTGTTATTGTTTTGATTGTGCGCCATCTAACGGCGGATTTACAAATTACACCTTTAACCAAAGAACTATGTAGCTCACAAACATTTTGAAATTTATACAGGTTTGTAACAACATAAGAGTGGGTAAATGATGACAGAATTTTCATTTTTTGGGTGAACTATTTTTTTAAAACTGCCATGCTTTGTTGGTCTTTGCTTTTCTGTGTTTTCTTTGTTTCTATTTCATGTTAAGCTGCTTTGGTAGCACTATGTAAATACATTTCAGACTACTCTGTTCTTGTTTTAATCAATCTGTTGGTTTACTTTATAACGTAACAGTTATAAAATTATTTTATTATGTTATCCATGAACATCATTTGTGAGGCTAGTCGGATTGATTTCCATTGGCAGTGGAGGAGAAGACAACAACTCCCATCATTTCACCCTCTTTCACAGTGTCATCAAACCACCCCATAGTGTGCCTTTAAAGCACTGTTTTTAACATTATATTTGTTTCTCCTTTTTTCAGTTACATCCTATTTTAAGAAATAAATAAATAATTCTAAAAAAAAACATATGCAAATTTTGGTAAATCATAAAATCACAAAAATTGGTGAAATACTGGTTGGATTGTATTAAAGAGTTTCCTATATCCCGCTGTGGTAACATTTCATAAAAACAAACAAAATAGGATGTTCCCCCTTTCCCTGTGTGGGTCTATCTATTGAAAATGTGTAACATAACATGACAGGAGGTAGGCCTAGATAATTATGAGAAATAGAATTCTCTTCATGCTTCTCAGATTGTGTCATCACTTTTAGCAATGACAATGCAAATGAGGTGTTGACTATATGAGCTTTCATTTACCTGGAATAAGGACGTCTCTTCGGCAGTCGTACAGCATTCCCAACTGAAAAGGTCGGCCAAGACAAGCCAATTCAATTGTGTCAAAGTCAGACATCTTGCTTTTAAAGAAATCCTGCATTATTTTTGTAAAGGTTACACAAAATATTGACATGTTAACATATGAATAATATAACCAAAAACATTTATTTTTGCTTATTTATTTTATTGTTTCACTAGCATGGCATTGTATGGCATTTCATAAAATGATCATGTGACAGATTTTGTTCAAGAACTCCTGCATAATGCATGATTAAATCAATATGTGCTGTATAAATCATGACAATATAAATCATGTCTGCTTTCACCAATGTGTCAGATTAGGTCTGTCCGAAATTTGGACTTTGGACTGACAAATACAGCAACTGAATGCTGCTTGAACAGTTATGATATTGTACTGTATCATCAAAACTATCATACAGTTCAAATGTATATGTTGCAAACTAAAATTTGGTTGGTGGTAATATGCTACAAATCAATGAAAATAAATACCCTTCTTCAGGAATACAGTTAATTTATAATCTATCTTTTATTGTTTACTGGAGTGGACCCTTGCATTAATTAATGTATGCCAGTTTGGATTTATTGCATTTGCATGTTATACTCTCTTTAAAATAAAGTGCTTGAAATATTCTTCACAGCGTTTTCATATAAGAACCGTTTTTGATTCCTCAAAGAACCATTCAGTCAAAGATTCTTCAAACACTCCTTTCTTTCTTAACTTCTAAAAATCAATTTTCACCAGATTGCTACAGATATTAAAGGTGCTTTATGGAACTATTTAGACAAAAAAAAGGTTTCTTCTATGGCATATTTTTAAGTGTGTAATAAAATTGTTTTGGGTGATAGACACAAACATTTTCTACAATCCTGAAACACAATAAAACTATTGCTAAAGCAAGCAAGCATTCATGCATCAAGAAAATGTAAACTTTGAGCCACATACCTTTATTACTGCTGAACGATTTTTCTCACCTCCTTTGGAGACTTTTTGAGGTCATAGCAGTTTTATAGAGTAAAGCCACTCCTTGAGGCAACACTGTGATTGGCCAGAAAACACATCTGACTTTTAGGGTCGGTTTCCTGGACCGGGAATAGATTAATCCAGGAAATATATATATAGCACAATGTTAAGTAAATTAAGTTTTCAAATATGCACACTTGCTCAACAAAGAAGGGTTTCTGTTTTTAAAGTCCTGTGAATTGGACAGATTTTAGGGTTAGGGGATTGGGACTTTCTTGTTGAAATGTCTTTGGAAAATCACAGCAAAGTAAGATGATTTGTTCGTGTTGAGAGCAAAAGAAAAGCATGATGTTTTGTACTACATTTTATAGCTTTCATAAAACGCGTACATAAAAGGTTTGTGCCAAAGGTTTCAAGGGCACCTACAATCTTGACATTGAGAAAATCGACGTAAGTAAACCCTACAGTTGTCCGTATTTGACCCATACATTTTAAAACAAAACCTAATCTCTGCAGGACTTAGTGTTTCAAAGTTCCATTTAAACCATAAACTTAATTGACAGTGTTTTCCAAAAAAAATGCAGCATTTTTGTCAAATCAACATATATTTTTATGCTACTTTAACTTAAAAGAAAGTTTAACAATTTCAACTTGTTTTTATAATGTCAACTATTCACAGGTCAAAAACTTAAAATAGTAGGTTGAATTGACTTGCAAAACCAAGTTGTTTTAACTTTATGCTGCTTTTTTTACAGTGCGTGCATTTGTATTCAGTTGAACAGATAAGAAGCAATTGTTTTGTGAGTTAAATCTCATCTTTTGGTTCCCAGTTTTAAATGTATAGTTGTTCACTCATATATATCATACTTTATTTTAGAGAAACAGATTTGTTGTTGCATGTTTTGTTGTATTAAATTTATTTTGTTGGATCTTGAAGTTAAAAGAAGATTTCTGTGGAGTGGATAATGTGCTTCACTGAAACATAACAGTCGTTGTGTTTTATGATTTTATTTAAGTGATAAGCATATAACGCATAAAGTTCACAATCTCTGTGTGTGATAAAATTAATGTGATTTCTTATTGCTTGTGAAAATTTAGAGGTAAGAAATAAACACACTGATTTAGGATCTCAGTAATCAACCTTTAAAGGGAAATTCCGCCTTGAAATGATCCTAGGGTTAATAACAAACGTGTACCGAGTTCGACCGTTCACTGGAGTTTGTTTTCATGCTAGTCTAACGTGACCAGTGTTATTGCTAAACGCAAATTAGCATGTTATGGTAGCCTTCGGGGCATCAGTGCATTAAAAACGAAATCGCTATGTCTATACTACTAATAATGCTCAAAATAACCCCACACTTACACTGTAGCACAATGAGGGTCTCTATATGTAAACCGAAGCATTGAGAACTTTGCAAGTGTACAGGCAGTTTATTAAAAAGAAACATTTACCGTTCACGTCTGGATCACATATCCATGCGGGCGCCATCTTGGGAAAACTGAACTCTCGCGTGAAAGCACAACACCTGTTCAGGGCAACAACGTTTCACGCGAGAGTTTAGTTTTCCCAAGATGGCGCCCGCATGGATATGTGATCCAGACGTGAACGGTAAATGTTTCTTTTTAATAAACTGCCTGTACACTTGCAAAGTTCTCAATGCTTCGGTTTACATATAGAGACCCTCATTGTGCTACAGTGTAAGTGTGGGGTTATTTTGAGCATTATTAGTAGTATAGACATAGCGATTTCGTTTTTAATGCACTGATGCCCCGAAGGCTACCATAACATGCTAATTTGCGTTTAGCAATAACACTGGTCACGTCAGACTAGCATGAAAACAAACTCCAGTGAACGGTCGAACTCGGTACACGTTTGTTATTAACCCTAGGATCATTTCAAGGCGGAATTTCCCTTTAAAGTGTAGGTTGTATCACCTTATATAAATAAAGCTTAACAAATCATTATAGAAAATTTTGAGTTTAGAGATTTTTAAAGCATATGGCAAATGAGCATCATTTACAGAGTGTAAAACTCTCATTAATAAAACAGTTTTATAAAACAAATTATTTGCTATTGTTTTCATTTTGTGACTTTTCTAGTTGAATTCTGTTCCTTTCTTCTTGTTCTTTAAATCTGTTATTCTCGTCTATTTTTCTTTTTTCTTCTTGTTTCATTATCTGCATATCTTTTTCTCGCTGTAAAATAGCATTTTGTTCTTGGAGTGCTCTTTTCTCAGCTTCAGCTCGGTTGCGTGCTTCCTCTGCTCGATGGCGTTTCTCCTCTGCTCGACCGCGTTCGTCCTCTGCTTGCTGCCGTCTCGCTGCTTCATGTGCTCCATTGTTGCCCATTATTTATCTCTGTGATTCAAGTATATTTATGATTTCTAAAGAAACAAAAAAATAAAACTTCTATTTATAAGAATAAACAAAGTAATTATAATTGTCTTGTGCTTCATTTGTGTGTTTAGTTACACAAAAGTTAAACTAATTCAATTTGAAGCATGAAAGTATAATGTAGTAGCCTATACATTATGAGCTGCAACATCTGTCCACAATAATTTATTACAAGTGGTGACAGATGAACAGACATGTACATCATTTGAAAATTAGGCCTCTATTTATGTGTTTGTTGAACCTACAAACATACAATGATCACGTAAGTGGAAAGAGGTAAGGGTGGAAGTATTCAATCTTCATCAGATGATTATTGTTCAGGATATTACTGGTTGTCTGCTCAGGATCCTGGTAAAGAAATTGACATGTGCGTTTTTAGTTTGTCTGATTATTAAAAAGTCATTAAACGTTTTAGTTTATATGGCATTTATTTTACGATGATACAAATGTTTAATATTTTAACATGCATTTACTTTTAATACAGTATAATCTACAGTATTATATATATATATACTTTATATGTAATCAATCAATTTATATACATACATAATATCATAACATATATAAAATCATATTTTAGATTGGTTTCTAAAAGTGAAAAAAATAACTGTAAGTAACATACCTAGTTGTCATTGACTCCAGTAGTTTTCAAGTGTCTTGTGTTCATCAGAACTCAGACTGAGAGTAAACCAGACAACTCGAGCAAAATACTTTTATAGAGTGGGACGGGCTTGCAGTGCTGTGATTTGACAGTTGAGAAGTCTGTCAAAAACCGGCCAATAACATTGCAATGTCAAGACAGGGGTTTGTAATTTTAACTCTAGGGGAAAATTTGATATGATTACAAGTAAACAATTCCCATAATAAAGTTTCTCACAAAACCTTAAATTTAAAACTGTTGCTGTTGTTTCAGATACCTACATTAAGATGTGTCAGTATATGCCTTTATTTAAAAGACAAATATTTAAATCTAAGTATTAATACTATGTACTAATATATACTGTATTAAAATAAGGTGGATTTATTTGCATAATATTAGCTGACCAGTGATTGTAAAATTAACTGTGCAATACTTTCACATAACTTTTCTCACAACAGCCATATTGAATAAAAATGCATCAATATTTTACTAAGTCTCAAAGTCCTCTTTAATGATTTTATGACTTGTGTGTTGGATCTCAAAACACATCATAGTATAGCTGTACTACACAGCAAAAGTCAAGTCAAATTAGTTTATAGTGCGTTTTTACAATGTTGCATTTTTTTCAAAGCAGCTTTACATGAAAGACAGACAAAAGAAACCTTAAAAAAGTGAAATTATTAAATGTAAGAATTGTAATTAATAGAATAGAATAATTACATAAACTGTGAAAAAATAAAGAGCTGTGCTGGACACCACATAAGTCAATGTTTTCAAGCGTCTGTGAGTGAGCGTTTCAGACTCTCTTCTGCTGAACATTGACTGTCATGAGGTTGTGTTCAGGTTAATTTGTGTCTGTATGCATGTGTTAACAGTTATGTTTCTCAGGCAATGTATGTTTTCACAACATGCTGTAAAATCTGAATCGTCCCCCGTCACTTCTCACACACTTCTGAATCATCTGAATTCTCAAACATGTGTTACTTATGTGGATTCACAGAGGTCCCCAAACACACACAAATACACACACACATATGAAGGCAAAAATGTAGCATGCAAAGCATTAAATGGGTTGTTTGTGATCTGATAAAGAGTTTGGATTAGATCCTGCTATTATTACTTTTGCAAAATGATTAATGATTAGTTGAGCTTTTTGTTAATCATTTCCAGAGACCACAGTTCCTTTCTCCATTCCAAATCTTCATTTATTAAATGATTAATTGATTGGGTAACAACAATCCAAAATTTTACAATCTCTACAGCACTGCTGCTGGTTTCAAAATGTTCAGATTTAAAAGGTAATGAAATATTATAAACGTGAGAGGAGATACATTTGAATGGTGTCCCTCGTTCAGACAGCCAGCGACGTTATCGCTGTGTCGCCCGTTTCTTTCAATGAGGCGTTTCTAAATCTGCTTGTCATACACAAATGATTACCATTGTTGTGGTTTCCCTTTTTAAGATGCAACAATCTTCAATCGTAGGTTTTGATTTCAAAGATGGACTTTATTGTCAGCAAAATAAAGCCGTGAGGAGATCTTGCAAGATCCACTAAAGTTTTACTGTACCCCAAGTGGTATATATATAAGGGGGCCTCCCCACCCCATGTACTCCATATATGGTCTAATATTCAGTAACATATGGTTTGTATCATATGGAAAACATATGGCATCACTTTGTCAAGAGTACAGTACGTCTTTTGTCTAGGCCTTCGACATGTAACAACCTTCGCCATGTATAAGAACATACTGCAATGCATGCTGGTAAATTTCATACACACAATGGTGAACTATGGTTATATTCATATAGAAAAACATAATGGTAAAGTAAGATTATACTTAATTCCTTTATATTCGGATTAAAACAAACTTCATCATAATCCCCGCTCTGAGGCTTACCTAGCCTCACTTTCCTGTTTATTTATTTTAATCCGGAGTGCCGTTTCATAATTCAGTTTCTCAGTTATCACTATATATTGTGGTTAAAGAAAACCACTATACATTACCAATTACTAAATTATGCCACTGCACTTCGAACTATGGACAATAAGAGCAAACATCTTTCAATTCTTATTTTGTCTTTGAATGTAAAAGTAAAAGAACTTAAGTCCTACATAAACAGTTTGTGTGCAATTGGTTCTGCACTTGTCTGCGGCTGTTGTAGTTATATTGAACATATGTGGTAAAACTGGGTAAGTACATGGTACAAAATATATGATAATCATACCGTATATATAAATGTTGGCAAATGAAAAGCAATAATATAGTAAGTAATTAAAACAAAAATAAAGTATGCATAGAGAACAAATAACTGTAAAGTAAAATCAAACCAAGTAAATAGAAATAAACAAAATTAAGTAAAGCATGCATAATAATTATAATAATTATAAAGTAAATATAAAGTTAAATCAAAAAATAAGTAACCAGAAATAATCAACAAAACTAAGTATGTATGATAACCATAAAGTAAAATGTAAATTTAAATCAAACCAAATAAAATAAGTAAATTGAAATAATTGATACTACAATCTAAGTTATGTATGCATGATAAACACGAGAGACATGTAAAATTAAATTGAATAAAACAAGTGAATATAAAATTCCCCAATATAAACTAAAGCTAAGCATACATATAAAACCCAAAACAAAAAGTAAACTCAAATCAATAAAACAAAAGTACTACCTAATAATACATTTTAAGTAAGATTCGTGTAATACGTTTTGATTATACTTAACCTACATGCGCTCGAGATTTGCTTTTATTCCTCGTTTTCATCCTCCTCAGAGGTGCTTGAATATTCATTTACTAACTGTAGGTTCATTACTGTTCTGTAAAGTAAGTCCTGGTAATGCATGGACTGATCATTTTGTGCCTTTAGTTTTTTATCATCCTGATAAGTTGTCATTTCCATTTGTTTAACAGTAGCTTTGATAACGAGGGATTTTAATAACGGTATGACACAACAAAATAATAATCCTCCGATGCCGATCGCTACTCCTACAAATATTCCTAATTTTGCTAACCAAGCTCCCCATGCTCCTAGTTTTAAATCGAACCAATCCCACATTTTCTCATCCCTTCCGGCATTAGTTGCCATTTCAATCTGTAACTCTTTGAGTTTGGTCATAGCTTTTGTAAACGTACCTTCTGGTGCTGTATTATTAGGTATGAAAGTACAGCAGTAATTAGAAAATAAAATACACACTCCTCCTTTATCCGCTAATATCCAATTAAGCGCGAGTCTATTTTGCCATGTCATTTTACTGGTTGCATCTAGTTGCTCTCCAAGTGAAGTTAAAGCTTCATTGGTGTGGTTAATGAATCTCTGCTGGTTGTAGTATATATAATTGATCCATTCTGTATTTTTATTTTGTGAAATCCAAATGAATATTGACTCAAAACCTGCTTTAACATCTCGGGCCTTAAATTGATTTGGTATACCTCTGGGTTGACCTATTGCGTCTATGTATACTGTAGGATCTGATTCGTAACCTCTCTTAACTCTACGGTTACTTGTGTCCTTTGGTTCTGACTTGTAATCGAAATCCCATTCCATTATATGAATCTCCTGTATTAGTCGTACTCTTGTACATTTTCCTTTCCATCCTAATGGCAAAGAAGGTAAAAGTTTTCTATGTCCGCAAATCCAGAAAAAATCTGCTATTGCTTGTGTTTGATCAGTATGGGTGTCTACATCGGGGAATGCTATAGTTTGATTTTCACAGATTTTTTCTGGAATCATTTTCTTCCCATTTCTAAAGTATCACTGGCTTGTCGAACTTTTGTCTTATCTAACATCCAAATTACTTTGCATTTTCCTTTAAATTGTCCCATATTAATATTCCCTGTGGTTTTTACAAAACACTCATATTCCTTACTATAATCTATGATGTACCATTGTGGGATTTCTATTTGGTCATTTCCTACTTGCAGAATTTTTGATACATCAATACCTCTGCATCTAGATGCAAATGATCGTATGTGTTGATACATAAGTCTTTCTCTACTATTACTTAGAGAACTCAAACATTCTGCTGGACAAATAGGTCTGTGCAGTTTCATTTTACAATGGAGTCTATTCATCTCCGCACATTTTTCAAAATCAAATGGATTTGGCACTACTATTACTTGACTTGCAGGTGATTTAGAACAAAACAAACAGTTTTTTCCTTGTAAATCTGTTGCTGTAAAGGTTGCCCATTCATACCATTGATTACTTTTTGCCGTTTCCCATAAAATGTCTAGTTGGGCATCTTCTCCATACATACTGTAATCATCCTCAATATCTCTACGTTGTTTTCCTCTCCATGTTAGTTCAGTTGTATTTGAGATTGTATTGTTCCTCAGTCCTTTTGAGGGTTCAACAATCAATGGCAAGTTCGTTTGGTTGAGCGTTTGTGTTGACGGTAGTAACGTTAAAGACTTAAGGGATGTGTTATTCAAAGTCTCTGTGTTTGTATATGGCGTTGACATACGGGATGTGTGATTCAAAGTCTGTGTGGGTGCAAGCGCTGTTGACGTAAGGGATGTAGAGTTCAAAGTTTGTGTGGTTGCAAACGTAGTTGTTGTAAAGGAGGTATGGTTCAGAGTCTGTGCGGTTGCACGCTCCGTTGCTTTAAAAGTTGTAAGATTAAAAGGCTGTGTGGTTGAAAGTGAAGTTGATGACAGGGAAGTGTGGTTCAGCATTGGAGTTACAGGTGTTGAAGTCAATGGCAGGGTGGTGTGATTCTGGGCCTGAATAACTGGAGGCGGAGTCGTGGTGTTGTTTAAAGCATGAACTGGCCACAAGCATATGATGATCAGGCATGTCGTCAGATGTGTTCTGTCCATGGTCATTTCCTGATGCCGCATCTTGTGCCTCATTGCTTTTAGCAGAAGTTTCTTGGCTGGTTGTTCCAAGGCTGTCCTCTCCAGTCACTGTTTTTTCTTTATGAGCTTTAGTGCAGTGGTTTAAGTGGTACCACGTGTTGCTGCCTTCCACCTGGACTGCTGTTGGGGTAGAGGCCACCACTTTATATGGTCCTTCCCTTCTGGCTTCGTTCCATTTCCTCCTGAAAACCCTCAGATAGACTTGGTCCCCTGGGACAATTGGACATGTGGTCTCCGTCTCCTCACTCGGCTGCTTTCTCTTTTCCTGCACAAAAATAGCTTTATGGATAGCAGTTAGCTTTTTCATGTATGACCTTAATTCCATTTGCAATTGCTCTAATGGAGGCCCAGAATATGGACCTCTGCAGTGTGGAGCGGGCATAGGTCGACCTGTAAGCATTTCATGCGGTGTTAGATGTGTAGTTCTGTTAGTTTGCATGCGATAGCTCATTAGTGCAAGAGGTAAAGCATCAATCCAGTTAAGTTTAGTACTAGCACATATTTTGTTGAGTTTTGCCTTAATGATTCCATTGGCTTTTTCAACCATCCCTTGAGACTGTGGATGATAAACACATCCCAATCTTTGCTTTATTCTTAAATGTTGTAGTACTTGTTTTACTGTTTTTTGAATGAACGCTGATCCATTATCTGAACTTATTTCTGATGATATTCCGAATCTAGGAATAACCTCTCTTGTCAGAAATTTGATTACTGTTCCGGCTCCTTCGTCAGCCGACGGTACAGCCTCCACCCAACGACTAAACCTACAAATAACAACAAGCAAATATTTCTTACCCTGCACTCTCTTGATCATATCCACATAATCCATAACCAAGTGTTTAAATGGTCCCTCTGGTACCGGAATATGACCTATTGCTGTTGTTATTCCTTTTCTGACATTGTACTTGGCACAAATTTCACATGTTGATAAAAACTCCTCTACTGTTGCATACAAATAGGGAGACCAATATCCTTGTTCTTTAATTTTTCTAATCACTTCTGCTCGAGCACAGTGGTCAAATCCATGCGCGTCTGTGATTAGAACATTTAACAGTGCTGTTGGTGCAACAATGTGACCTTCATGCGACCGCCAAATGTTTTGGGAGTCTTTTGTGGCCCCTCTTCGGTGCCACATAGATTGCTCATATGGTCCTGCCTGTTGTTGAATCCGAGCAATATCATCAATGGTTGTGTTGGGTTCAATAAGAACTTCTGGAGCAAATATTGCCACCTGACACCCGGAGGCCTTTTTAGCCTCTAAATCTGCTGCATTATTACCCTTGATGACATAACTATTTCCTTTTTTGTGAGCTTGACATTTGATAATGGCCAGTCTTTTTGGCAACATCATAGCTGAGATTAATTCAACTATCTGTTCAGCATGTTGAATAGGAGTGCCATCACTTCTTTTAAAACCTCTTTGTTTCCATAATGCCACATAGTGGTGACAGACGCCATGGCTATAGGCTGAGTCTGTCAGAATGTTTGCTGTTTGCCCTTTTGCCAATTTGCATGCTGCTGTAAGAGCTTTTAATTCTGCCAATTGAGCTGAGCAAGGCTGTGCGCAGTGTTGGGACAGTACAGACACAAAATCCTCTCCCTCTTTTTTCACTACTGCATAACCAGTGTGAATTCCTGAATGATCCCTGAAACTTGATCCATCCACAAAGTAAGTGACTTCTGCTTCAGTAATTGGGGTAGATTCGAGATCGGGTCGTAACCTGGTGAATGCTAACGAGTCAGCAACACATTCATGTGGCTCACCTTCATAAGCCAAAGGAATCAACTCTGCAGGATTCACCGTGTTACACCGTTTAATTGTTACATCTGGATGTGTCAGTAGTAACGAATATGCCAAAATACTGGCTTGTGTCAAAACAAATTTTCCCTGTTCAATTAACTCTGCAATTTTGTGATGGGTATATATGATAACTGGATACCCCATAGTTATTGAAGAGGCCTTTTCATATGTTTGAAATACTGCTGCCAGACCTTGCTG
Organism: Misgurnus anguillicaudatus; assembly: GCF_027580225.2. Lineage (NCBI taxonomy): Eukaryota > Metazoa > Chordata > Actinopteri > Cypriniformes > Cobitidae > Misgurnus > Misgurnus anguillicaudatus. Next base: position 4,672,567 of record NW_027395276.1, on the reverse strand, counting down.
ATAACAAGGTGGATATCCTTGTGCTACATTGTCTAGTTTAGTACTGTAGTATGCTATTGGTTGCTTTTTCCTACCACTGCAGGTTTCTTGCATTAATACTGCAGAAGCATATCCATCAGCTCTGTTGGCAACAAACAGGTGAAAGGGTTTAGTATAATCAGGTGTACTTAAAGCAGGTGCTTTTTGAAGCTCCTGTTTAATTGACTCAAAGGCTGCTAATGCATCTGTAGTCCACTTTAAGGGAGCACTAAGATTTTGTAGCCCAGCCTGTTTCATAATGTCTCTCAATGGTGCTGTTCTGATTGCATAATCTTCTATCCAATCAGCATTGAAACCTGTCATGCCCAAAAAAGTCATCATCTGTCCTACTTTTTGTGGCAATGGTGCTTTACTTATGCCTTCTAGGTGTGCTGGGGCTATGGCCTTTGTTCCATATGAGATTAACCTCCCTAAATATTCCACCTGTGGCTGGCAATATTGTAGTTTGGTTTTGGATACTTTATGACCTCCTTGAGCTAGTTTAGTCAGTACCGTTATTGAGTCTCTATGGCATTGTTCCAGTGATGTTGAACAAATCATCAAATCATCCATGTATTGCAGCAAAGTGCTGTCTATTATGAGATCTTCCAAATCAGCTTTGAGTACCTGATTAAATATTGTTGGTGACATTTTGAACCCCTGTGGTAATTTACAATATGAATATTGTTTACCAGCATAAGTAAATGCAAACAAATATCTACTTTCCTCAGCAATTGGTACACTGAAAAAAGCAGAACATAGATCAATCACAGTAAAGTATTTGGCATCAGGGGGGACATTTGTTAGCAGAGTGTGTGGGTTTGGCACATCAACTTCACTATCCTCTACTATGTCATTTATTGCTCGTAGATCATGTACGAGGCGCCATTTAGTTTTGTTTGCTTTAAGTACAGGATAAATTGGAGTATTACAATAGCTGCTTGTTTCAAAAAGTACCCCAGCTTTTAATAATCCTTCAATAGTAGCCCTTATTTCCAATTCAGCCTCTGGGCGTAATGGGTATTGTGCTTTCCTGGGAAGGCAGATGTTTGGTTTAAGTTTCACTTTCACTGGGCTGGCTGATTTTACCAAGCCCACATCTGTTTCATGTTTAGACCACAGCTCTGGTGGGACTTGTCGTTCCACATCCTGTAGTAATTCAGCAATATAACTCTCTTCTAGGGGTGCACCGAAATTTCGGTCGCCGAAAGTTTCGGCCGAAAATGGCATTATCGGTTTCGGGCCGAAATAAAAAATCCAGCCGAAAATGTAAACCGAAAATGAATGTCAACCGCTCCCCTCCCATCTGTGCGCTAGCGCTTGGGTTTCACTCACGGTGATCAGTCGTCTCCCACCCCTCCCCTTCGTGCTCAAGCAGGTTTCACTCACGGTCGAGCTGTTTGCACGCGTCTGCAAAGATTAAGCATGTCTTGATGTGTAAACTATAGAGAGAGTCCGAGCAGGGGCGTCGCTAGACCCCTTTTACTGGGGCACGTGCCCCAGTGTAAATCTTTTGTACCCCGGTGTAAATCTCAATGCAACTAGTGCAATTCTTTACAAAGACAATCGCTGCAAAAACGGATCTATATTCAATGTAGTTACCCAATGTACGCTTGTAAAAGCGACGAAGCAGCCGCACTGACGCGTGCACGCAAGTATCCATCTCCGCGCGCGTCTTTGCTTTTATCCGCGCACAACCGCATTCCGCATTCAAAAGGTGACGCCACGCGAGTGAGCTAGCTTATGAAAACACGACGAGACTAAAGTAAGTTTCTAAATAATAATGATAATCTTATTTTGATCATTAGATCATTATTGGCTTCTGTAGATGTACATCAGAAATGTTTTGTGCAAAGCAGGGAAAGGGAAGCAGAAAGAAGAGATGATGAGTTTATAAGGGAGGTAAAACAAACTACATCTTCTTCACCCTGTCAGGTCTCAAACATTAGAGGAAAAATCTCAGGAAAACCTCTTGTCAAGTCTATAGAATTGCATTATTGCTGAGAAAATCAACAGATGTATGTGTTATACTGTTCTGTATTTTCAGATATGAAATTAATATTTAGTTTACTAATGTTTAACTAGGACACTAACTTACATAAACAGTTAGCAGTAACTATGACTGATATTATTTAGTATAGCAGCCATTAAATGACTGGTTTCTTAAAATATTATTGTAAAAATATTCTTGTAAAAATAAGTTATTAATCATTGCTATCATTATTTTTTCAATTCAATTCAATTCAATTTTATTTATATAGCGCTTTTCACAATACTCAATTGTTTCAAAGCAGCTTTACATTAATAGAAGCAGTAAAAGCACAGAAAAATGACAGATAGCACAACATAATACACAATAGCATAAGCTGTCAAATTTGCTGAGGCTATGACTCGACATTATGAACGAGCGTATTACTAATGTAACGTCTAGGAGAAGAAGCTAAATTAAGCCCAAGCAGGCTACCTCCCCGGGGTAAAAAACCCCCTAGGAGAAAAAAAACAAAAACCCCGGGTTGTTGAGCCGAGGAAAAAAAAATCAAAAGTCCTAGGAGGGAAAAACCCTTGGGAGATATATATGTATATAAACACATATAAACGGATAAGGAGATTAAGCGGGGATTAAGCGGGGTTTAAGCGGGTTCTGCCGGTGGTCGTTGGTCAGGCATCAGCTGGGCATCACAGTGATGGACGACCAGTAGATCAGAGGTGAGTCGACTTTCACATCTACCGGAACTGGGTCTGTTTGTCCCATTGTCCTCAGGGTCGAGGACAGGACAGGGAGAGAAAAACAAAATCATATTAGCGTAGGGGCCGTTCACATGTAATGCAAGTGTCACACAGTGATGTGGTTTAATCAGCTTAGTTTCAGACAGACTAACTATTGCGGCATAATTATATTATCCACAGTTGAGGATTTTGCAAATTGGGGGCCCACTGCGACGGTATATATGGTAACTAAGGGTCACCTTCTGATTTTTAAGAGAAAGAGAAAATGAAACCTGTCGACCCGTTTGACTAAGGCCTGTAACCCCACTGTCGTCGTTAATGCAGGTTCAGTGGCAAACGGGTCTATATTGCATGCTATTTACAAGATCATGAGAAAACGCCAACATCGCAACCTGACCATACGTGCCAACCCGTTTGACTAAGGCTGGAGGCCCCACTGTCGTCGTTAATGCAGGTTCAGTGGCAAACGGGTCTGTATGGCATACTATTCACAAGACACAAAAAAGCGCCAAAATCGCAACCCGACCATACGTGCCAACCCGTTTGACTAAGGCTGGAAGCCCCACTGTCGTCGTTAATGCAGGTTCAGTGGCAAACGGGTCTGTATGGCATAGTATTCGCAATATAAAGAAAGCGCCAAAAGCCCAACCCAACCGTACGTGCCAACCCGTTTGACTAAGGCCGGATGCCCCACTGTCGTCGTTAATGCAGGTTCAGTGGCAAACGGGTTTGTATGGCATACTATTCACAAGAACACGAAAGTTCCAAAATCGCAATCCGACTATACGTTAAGATAAGGTTTTTATTTATTTATTTGGTTGGTCTGTTTTATGACCGCGAGTGCTTTGTTCGGTACAAATAACTATTTCGAGTTAAGTACTTTTACTAGACAAATTATGCGAATGCTTTGTTGAAGAGAAAAGTTTTAAGTCTAGATTTAAAATTATCGACTGTGTCTGATTCTCGGACATCGGTTGGTAAATCATTCCAGAGCTTAGGGGCTAAGTAGGAAAATGACCTTCCACTTTTAGACACTTTTGATAGTCTAGGGATAATCAAGAGACCAGAATTTTGTGACCGTAGTGTGCGTGATGGATTGTATTCTGATAGTAATTCTCTAAGGTATGAGGGTGCTAGGCCATTTAAAGCTTTGTAGGTGAGTAGTGATATTTTAAATTGTATGCGATATTTAACTGGTAGCCAGTGTAAAGATGCCAGAATTGGGCTTATGTGGTCGTACTTTTTAGATCGAGTAAGTACCCTTGCGGAAGCGTTTTGAACTAGCTGAAGCTTGTTTACTTGATTTGCATGGCATCCCCCGAGTAGCGAGTTACAATAGTCTATTCTAGAGGTCATAAAAGCATGGATAAGCTTCTCTGCGTCAGATGTAGACAGTATATGGCGTATTTTCGAGATATTTCTAAGGTGGAAGAAAGCTGTACGGCAGACGTTGGCGATATGACTATCGAAGGATAAGTTGCTGTCGAACATCACACCTAAGTTCCTTACCGTGGAAGATGGCACCACAGTGCAGCCATCTATGTGCAACGTGTAATCTGACATATTATGTTTGTAGCGATTCGGTTCAATAATAAGTATCTCTGTCTTATTGGAGTTCAGCTTAAGAAAGTTATGTGCCATCCAGTCACTAACATCGCTAAGGCAGTCTGTTAGCTTAGAAAACGTGTGTGTTTCGCTGGGATGTGAGGAGATGTAAAGCTGGGTATCATCCGCATAGCAGTGAAAACTTATGTTATGTTTCCTGATAATGTCTCCTAGAGGTAACATGTATAACGAGAACAGGATAGGACCTAAAACCGATCCCTGCGGTACACCGTATTTAACCAGGGAGTGATATGACTCTTCCTCGTTTACATAAACAAAGTGATAGCGATTGGTTAGATACGACCTAAACCATGCTAGCGCCTGACCACTGATACCAACATAGTTTTCTAGTCTATTGAGTAAGATTGTATGATCTATTGTGTCAAAGGCTGCACTAAGGTCTAATAATATAAGAATTGAGATTTCACCACGATCGGATGTTAATAGGAGGTCATTTGTAACTCTAAGCAACGCTGTCTCTGTGCTATGGTGGGGCCTGAATCCTGATTGGAACTTTTCATATGTACTATTATTTGTCAAAAATGTGCGTAACTGGCTTGCCACTACCTTTTCTAATATTTTCGAAAGAAAAGGGAGATTTGAGATTGGTCTAAAGTTATTAAGCTCTCCCTGATCAAGCTGTGGTTTTTTAATCAGCGGTTTAATAACTGCTAGTTTGAAAGATGTTGGAACGTATCCTATTTCTAGCGAGGAGTTAAAGATATTTAGAACCGGGGTTGACACTACAGGAAATACCTCTTTAAGTAGTTTTGTGGGAACGGGGTCTAATATACAGGACGATGATTTGGATGACGTTACTAGTTTAGAGAGCTCTTCTATTGTAGTAGGTTTAAATGAATCAAGATGTTCGTGTGGTAGTCTAGTGTTAAGTGAACTAACGGGTAGAGTGGTGGCTGCCTGTGTAGCTACGATGTTTTCCCTTATAGCCGTAATTTTGTTAGAAAAGAAGTTCATGAAGTCGTTACTATTGTGTTGAAGTTTACTATTGGTTTCTGTTTGTTCTTTGTTTCTAGTCAGTTTTGCAACGGTGCTAAAGAGGAAACGAGGGTTATTATGATTCTCATTTATAAGCTTGCTAAGATAGGTAGATCTGGCGGTTTTAATAGCCTGTCTGTAGTGTTTAACACTATCTTTCCATGCTGCACGCCATACTTCTAATTTTGTGCTTCTATAATTTCTTTCCATTTTCCTAGTTGCCTTTTTAAGAGCTGCGGTGTGATGGTCATACCATGGAGCTGGCGGCTTTTCTTTGATTCTCTTTTTTCGAATGGGAGCAACGGCATCCAATGTGTTAGAACAGACATTGTTTGGGTTTTCTATTAAAATATCTAGATCATCACAGTTATCTGCATGTTTAATTTGGGACAGGTCTGGAAGAGTGCTAATAAAGCTATCTTTAGTGGTGGAAATTATTGTTCTGGCTAATCTGTAGCATGTTGTGGATTGAGTGATCCTATCTAGAAGTACAGTGTATGACACAAGGTAATGGTCAGAAACTGCATCACTCTGAGGTGATATTTTGATGTCATTAATATTAAGCCCGAGTGACAGAATTAAGTCTAATGTGTGTCACAGGTGACGTTTTAAATGAACGACGGGCGGAGCCCGGCTTCCACATTTTATTTGGACGACGGGCGGAACCCGGCTTCCACATTGCATTTCCGGGGTTTCCCCGAAGTCAAATTAAGCCTGATCACGCTCAGGTGGGGCAAATTAACACAGCGGTTGTTAATAGGCTGACAAGGAGAAGAGTCAGGGTATAAAAACTCCTTGCAGACATCAAACGGGGTGTTCTGTGGTATACGTTGTGTACGTTGTGTTGCTGCTTTGCAGACGGACCACGCTGGTCGGATCGCTCTCCTGGGGAAGAGAGTAAGAGACAGTCAGCGGACGAAGGGATAGTGTGGAGTTTACGTGAGAAGGAGTGGATATAGAGCCATCGAGAGCACCGTGAACAGAGGTTATTGGCAACCAAGCGTGAGTAACCGCTGTGATACTTCTCTGCAAATGTCTTGTATGAAGAATTACCCTGGTGTGTGTTCTTGTGTTTCGTGAGGTCCCTGGCCCCACTGGAGAGGAGAGCGTGGGTGAGCCGCGGTTGACCAGAAGCACGGACGAAGCACCGCCCGCCAGTAAGCCAGTGGCCCTGTGGGAAAGAGGAAGTACAGGTGAGCCAGGGAAGTGATAACCGACACGCCGGGCCTGTGAATACCATACATCTCTCCCTCCTTTGTGATCCAGTTGTTGCCCAACTAATCTCTCGAGGTCGTCGTGGTCAGGTGGCAAGGACGATCTAAAATTCACGTGACGTGGTATAAGAGTGCTGTGGGTGAGTTTCACTGATTGATGGTGTTTACGCTTGACTTGCTGTGCGTATGCTGTGCTTGTAGCGTTCGAACTGCCCAGCCTCCGACGAGACACGAGATGGTGACATCTGTTGTGGCCTGAATCCTGTAGGGAGAGAGAGAAAATCAAGCCTTGTGCCCGGGGTGTGACAACGAGAGCTTCGTTTACTACTTACCTGAATCAGTGAAGCTCCGTGTGGGAACGAGGATCCCCCGGCACTGTGAGTAACGCAGCCTGTGAAATAACCTGTTCTGTGCTTATAGCAACAACCTACCTGAACCAGTGGAGCTCCGTGTGGGAACGAGGATCCCCCGGCACTGTGAGTAACGCAACCTGTGGAATAACCTGTTCTGTGCTTGTAGCGACTACCTACCTGAATCAGTGGAGCTCTGTGTGGGAACGAGGATCCCCCGGCACTGTGAGTAACGCAGCCTGTGCAATAACCTGTTCTGTGCTTATAGCAACAACCTACCTGAACCAGTGGAGCTCTGTGTGGGAACGAGGATCCCCCGGCACTGTGAGTAACGCAACCTGTGGAATAACCTGTTCTGTGCTTATAGCAACTACCTACCTGAACCAGTGGAGCTCCGTGTGGGAACGAGGATCCCCCGGCACTGTGAGTAACGCAACCTGTGGAATAACCTGTTCTGTGCTTGTAGCGACTACCCACCTGAATCAGTGGAGCTCTGTGTGGGAACGAGGATCCCCCGGCACTGTGAGTAACGCAGCCTGTGCAATAACCTGTTCTGTGCTTATAGCAACAACCTACCTGAACCAGTGGAGCTCTGTGTGGGAACGAGGATCCCCCGGCACTGTGAGTAACGCAACCTGTGGAATAACCTGTTCTGTGCTTATAGCAACTACCTACCTGAACCAGTGGAGCTCTGTGTGGGAACGAGGATCCCCCGGCACTGTGAGTAACGCAGCCTGTGAAATAACCTGTTCTGTGCTTATAGCAACAATCTACCTGAACCAGTGGAGCTCCGTGTGGGAACGAGGATCCCCCGGCACTGTGAGTAACGCAACCTGTGGAATAATCTGTTCTGTGCTTGTAGCAACTACCTACCTGAACTAGTGAAGCTCCGTGTGGGAACGAGGGTCCCCCGGCACTGTGAGTAACGCAACCCGTGGAATAATCTGTTCTGTGCTTGCAGCAACTACCTACCTGAACCAGTGAAGCTCCGTGTGGGAACGAGGATCCCCCGGCACTGTGAGTAACGCAACCTGTGGGATAATCTGTCTATGCTGGTAGCAACTACCTACCTGAACCAGTGAGGCCCTGTGTGGGAACGAGGATCCCCCAGTGCTGCGAGCATCAGTGGAGTGTTTGCCCTGGTCTGACTGTGTTCGATTCTGCCTCCAGGAGAAGCGGAGCGCGCCACGGGTTGCTGGGCCAGAGCCCCGGCCCCCAGTCTTTTCCCCAAGTGGCCCTGGAGGCAAAGAAGAGCCACATTAGTTTTAAAGTTCCCTTTCCCTTCCCCCTTTCCCCTTTTTAAATATTTAATAAAGCTTGTTTTAATTATAGTATACTCGTCTGTCTGGTCATTGGGGTGGTCTTGGGAAACTCCTCGAGGTGGAAGAGTTAAGAGGGGTGTGGCCCAGTAGTATATTCGGGTCCGCCCCCGGGGTGTGACAGATTTGGCGTAGTCGGCAGGATTCCACCTCGAGTTGAGCGACCAAGGTCCTCCAATGGCCGACGACGAGTTGCCCGAAGCCCCGCCCCGTGTTGTGCCTGAAAAGCCAGAAACCCCACCCCGTGCTGTGCCGGAAAGGCCGGAAACACCACCCCGTGTCATGCCCGTGTTCCTGGGAAACCCCTGGGTGCAGAAGTATACTGGGGTCGAGTCCGAGGTTCATTTGACGGAGTGGAGAGCCCAAATCGAGTATTTAGCCGGCCTTCAAGGGCTGAGTGCCAGTCAACAACAGCAGTTTGTATTAAACTCGCTAGGAGGAGAAGCCCGGCGAGAAGTACAGGCCGCCCCCGAAGCCGTTCGAGCCACCGCCCAGACCATCTTCCACTTCCTCACCGAGCAGTATGGTGATACCACCCCTGTGGCCGTCCTGAGGGCGCAGTTCTTTAATTGTAAGCAGGGCCCCCACCAGTCCATTCGAGCCTTCGCCCTGAAGCTGCGCGAGCAGTATACACGCCTACAGCGACGACGAGATCATGGGATTGGAGATGAGGAGACCCTGTTAAGGGACCAGTTCCTGTTAGGGCTACGGGAGGGCCCCCTACGACAAAATCTCCGAGTGCAGTTTAGACGAGACCCTGAGCTCACGTTCGATGACCTGAAAAAGGAGGCCATGGCCTTGGAAGGCGACCAAGCGGAAGCCAAGGAGGCCCCCGTATGTGCAGCAGTGAGTGGCCCGGCGGCAGCCTCGGAGGTATCAGACTGGAAACAAACATTGAAGATGGAGCTCTTGAAAGACGTGCGAGATCAGATGGCCGAGCTAACCAAGGCCCTGGTAGGGGAACTGCGCCTAGGGCCGGGAAGGAAAGAAGAAGGGCCCGCCCCCCGAGAACGGACGTACTCTGAGCGAGGCCGGGATGGGATGAGGCGGCCCTGGCAGGGGAGTCGGCCTAGGTTCGAGTGGGACGAGCAAGGGAGGCCCATTTGTAATCGGTGTGGGACCGCCGGGCATGTGAGTAGGCAGTGCGGACCACGAAGAGCCTCCGAGGGGGGTTTTTAAGACGACCGGCCACAGTGGGTCATGTGGTCGGCGCCCCCCAAAGTGACCCCCATAGAAGAATGGAACCCAAGGACGGGATGATTGGGCTCAGCCCAATAGTAGAGGCCCAGGTATGTGGCACCACGGTGCGCTGTCTCGTCGACACTGGTTCTCAAGTGACTTTATTTTCAGAAAGCTTGTCCCATGAATTATTTGGAGCCCACCCCGCACACAAGGTTGAAGCGCCCTGGCTTACCCTGAAGGGGGCGAACGGCTTAGAGATCCCCTACATCGGCTATCGACTTACCGACTTTGAATTGTATGGAGTACGAGTTCCGCAGAAGGGGGTCATCATTGTACAGGACCATTGCCTCGGCCGTCATCGAGCCCTCCTGGGTATGAATGTCCTCTCGGAGTGTTGGGAGGAGCTATTTCGGGCTAGGCCCGTTCAGACAATACCGAGGGCCGAGCGGCCAGGCTGGGAACGAGTAGTGGCCGACTGCAGGCGAGTGCAGCTGGCTAAGAACCAAGATGGCCGAGAAGAGGTTGGTCGAGTAGCATGTCGATTCGCATTGTCGGTGCCAGCAGAAAGTGAAGCCATAGTGTGGGCCAGGGTGCCACAACAGCGTCGAGGCTCTGAGAGCTGGGTGTTGGTGGAACCTCACGAAGACTGCACACAGGTGAGGGTGGCCCGAGGACTGACGGTAGTACGACGAGGCCGAGTGCCAGTGAAGGTCTGTAATGAAAACCCCTACCCAATACACTTACACAAGCACCAGCGGCTGGTGACGGTGACGTCGGTCGAGGGACATCAGGTGCGGGACAAGGAAGATGTGAGTTTCCGGCGAGTGCACCCTGCAGTAGTTGAGGTAGCACTAACGCAAACCGTAGGAGCGTCTAGGACGAGGGAGAACAAGGTACCGGCCCACTTGACAGGGGACTCCTTACGAGGAGAGGACCTGGAGCAGGAACAAGTGGAAGAGCTACAGAAGCTACTGAAGAAATGGCAACATGTGTTTTCCACCCATGATGAAGACTATGGTTGCACAACGGTAATACGACATAGTATCCCTACGGGAGAAGCTGCACCAAGTCGGGAGCGGTACCGACCAATACCCCCCACCCTATATACCGAAGTGAGGACCCTTTTGCAAGGTATGCTAGAGCAGGGGATCGTGAGAGAGAGTAGTAGCCCATGGGCGGCACCGATAGTGCTTGTCCAGAAGAAGACCGGGGCCTGGAGGTTCTGTGTGGACTATAGGAAGTTGAACAGCTTGACTAAGAAAGACGCGTTTCCCTTACCTCGTATTGAGGACTCCCTGACAAGTTTGACCAAGTCTGCCTGGTATTCCACCTTGGATTTGGCCAGCGGGTACTGGCAGGTACCGGTTGAGGAACGGGACCGAGAGAAGACCGCCTTTACCACGCCATTTGGTCTTTTTGAGTGGGACCGGATGCCCTTCGGTCTTTGCAACGCCCCCGCCACCTTCCAGAGACTGATGCAACGATGTTTGGGAGGTCAGTTAATAGAATCTGTGCTGGTATACCTTGATGACGTGATTGTGTATTCCCCAGACTTCGAGACCCACTTGCAGCACCTGGAAAAGGTGTTCCGAGAGATGGAGAGGTATGGGTTGAAGTTGCAACCGGAGAAGTGCCACCTGCTGCGCCGTAAGGTGCAGTTCCTGGGACACGTGGTGAGCGCAGCTGGTGTGGCCGTTGATCCCGGGAAGGTCTCGGCAGTTCGGGACTGGGAGGTCCCCAGGACTGTAAGGCAGGTGAGATCATTCTTAGGCTTTGTTGGCTACTACCGACGATTTATTAAAGGGTTCTCTAAGATCGCCAGACCCTTGAACCAGCTGCTGGTCGGGACGGGACGACCACGGGGACGAGGATCCCCCACGGTGGGATGGACCCCAGAATGTGAGACGGCCTTTAGGGTCCTGAAGCAAGAACTTTTACAAGCCCCGATTTTGGCGTACGCTGACTTCTCTCAACCCTTCCTACTCTATACAGATGCCAGTAATCTGGGCCTGGGAGCGGTGCTTGCGCAGAAACAAGATGGAGTGGAACGGGTGATCGCCTATGCCAGCCGGAGCCTCCATCCCGCTGAACGAAACGATGCAAATTACAGTTCTTTCAAGCTCGAACTGCTGGCGCTGAAGTGGGCCTTGAGCGAGAAATTCAAGGATTACCTCTGGGGAGCCAAGGTAACCGTGGTCACCGATAACAACCCTCTGGTACACTTGCAGACAGCCCGGTTGGGAGCAGTAGAGCAGCGATGGGTGGCCCAGCTAGCCAATTACAACTACCAGCTGCAGTACCGCCCGGGGCGGGAGCACACCAACGCAGATGCCCTCTCCCGGTTGCCAGCTAGGGCCGATTGGAGGGGCCCGGCCCCATTCGAGGGAGAACAAGGAGAGGAAGGACTGATGGTCGGCGTAGTGGAGGCGCCTGGGAGCCAACGGGAGGCAGCACCTGTAAGTTGGGGATGGGACCCCCAGCGTTGGAAGGCTAGGCAGCAGGAGGATCGAGAACTGCGGAATCTGGGCGAGTGGCTTCGGCAGGCCCGGCGACCGACCCCCGCCGAGAGACAAGCCCAGACAGAGGTGGGTCGAAAAATACTGGGACAATGGGAGAAATTGAAGTTGCGTGAAGGTGTATTGTGTAGGGCCATACGGGACCCGGGGACCGATGAGGAGGTTAGCCAGATTGTGGTACCGGCCAGCCAAGTTCGGGCACTGTTAGAGGCCTACCATGACCAGATGGGACACCAGGGGCAGGAACGCACCATGTCGTTGCTACGCCGACACTTCTATTGGCCAGGAATGGAGATTTCTGTGAGTACGTTCATTCAAGCATGTCCCCGATGTACTCTGTTTAAATCCCGGCAGGAACCCCGAGCACCGATGGTCCCGATCCTCGCAAAGGCCCCCCTCCATATTGTGGCGATGGACTATCTGACCCTGAGTCGTCCCAAGGACCGGTACCAGAACATCTTAGTGGTGACAGATTTGTTCACCAAATACGCCTGGGCTATCCCCACCCTCGACCAGACAGCAAGTACCACAGCCACAGCATTATGGAGGGCAGTGTTCCAGCCATTTGGGTGCCCTGAGTTCCTGCACTCGGATCAGGGCCCGAACTTCGAGTCCCGCGTCATCCGAGAGCTGTGCCAATTGTACGGGTGTGTAAAGACCCATACGACCTCGTACCATCCCCAAGGAAACGGAGGATGTGAGCGCTTCAATCAGACCCTGTTGAATCTGCTGGGAACTCTGGACCAGAGACGCCAGGATGATTGGGTGAGTGCTTTGCCGAATCTATTACAAGCCTATAATAACAGTGTGCACAGTACAACGGGGTATGCCCCCACGTACTTAATGTTTGGAAGACATATCCGCTTGCCCACAGATCTCCTATTGGGAGCAGCGGGAGGTGAGAGAGAAGGGAACGTGACCGAGTGGGTGGGACGACACCACCACCGTCTCCACTTTGCCCACGAGCAGGTCAATAAGAAGATCCAGGCAGCCGGGGAGAAGAACAAGAGGTTGTATGATAGGACGGCGCGGGATGCTCCCCTGCTCCCTGGAGAAAGGGTACTAGTCCGGGACAATCGGCGACTAGGTGGAGGCAAGCTGAGTGATCGGTGGGAGGCGAGGCCGTACATTGTGCAACGGCAGCAGAGACCGGGGCAGCCGGTCTACACGATCCGGCCAGAAGGGAAGCCTGGGCCGGATCGGGTGGTCCATCGGAACATGATCCGCCCTTGTCCAAATTATCCCCCACTAGCCACAGAGTTGGCTCCTAAGGAGCCGGAGGCTGCTACCCCCTGGTATGGAGGGTGGGTCATCTTTCCAAGAGGCCCGGCGGAGGGGCCGGCCCGAGTGGCCCCAAGGGAGCCTGAGAACTTACCTGTCGTAGTGGGTCCAGTGAACGACGTAGCCCCAGAGGCTCCAGGAGAGCCGGATAACTTACCTGCTGAAGGAGCCCCAGAGGCTCCAGGAGAGCTGGATGACTTACCTGCCAAAGAAGCCCCAGAGCCCCAACCACAGCGCCCCCAGCGTGAGACCCGGGGGCGGCCGCCCATCCGGTATGGAGAGTGGGTTACAGGAAGCGGTTCTAGGGACTAGAACCATTTCGGCGGGGGAGGATGTCACAGGTGACGTTTTAAATGAACGACGGGCGGAGCCCGGCTTCCACATTTTATTTGGACGACGGGCGGAACCCGGCTTCCACATTGCATTTCCGGGGTTTCCCCGAAGTCAAATTAAGCCTGATCACGCTCAGGTGGGGCAAATTAACATAGCGGTTGTTAATAGGCTGACAAGGAGAAGAGTCAGGGTATAAAAACTCCTTGCAGACATCAAACGGGGTGTTCTGTGGTATACGTTGTGTACGTTGTGTTGCTGCTTTGCAGACGGACCACGCTGGTCGGATCGCTCTCCTGGGGAAGAGAGTAAGAGACAGTCAGCGGACGAAGGGATAGTGTGGAGTTTACGTGAGAAGGAGTGGATATAGAGCCATCGAGAGCACCGTGAACAGAGGTTATTGGCAACCAAGCGTGAGTAACCGCTGTGATACTTCTCTGCAAATGTCTTGTATGAAGAATTACCCTGGTGTGTGTTCTTGTGTTTCGTGAGGTCCCTGGCCCCACTGGAGAGGAGAGCGTGGGTGAGCCGTGGTTGACCAGAAGCACGGACGAAGCACCGCCCGCCAGTAAGCCAGTGGCCCTGTGGGAAAGAGGAAGTACAGGTGAGCCAGGGAAGTGATAACCGACACGCCGGGCCTGTGAATACCATACATCTCTCCCTCCTTTGTGATCCAGTTGTTGCCCAACTAATCTCTCGAGGTCGTCGTGGTCAGGTGGCAAGGACGATCTAAAATTCACGTGACGTGGTATAAGAGTGCTGTGGGTGAGTTTCACTGATTGATGGTGTTTACGCTTGACTTGCTGTGCGTATGCTGTGCTTGTAGCGTTCGAACTGCCCAGCCTCCGACGAGACACGAGATGGTGACATCTGTTGTGGCCTGAATCCTGTAGGGAGAGAGAGAAAATCAAGCCTTGTGCCCGGGGTGTGACAACGAGAGCTTCGTTTACTACTTACCTGAATCAGTGAAGCTCCGTGTGGGAACGAGGATCCCCCGGCACTGTGAGTAACGCAGCCTGTGAAATAACCTGTTCTGTGCTTATAGCAACAACCTACCTGAACCAGTGGAGCTCCGTGTGGGAACGAGGATCCCCCGGCACTGTGAGTAACGCAACCTGTGGAATAACCTGTTCTGTGCTTGTAGCGACTACCTACCTGAATCAGTGGAGCTCTGTGTGGGAACGAGGATCCCCCGGCACTGTGAGTAACGCAGCCTGTGCAATAACCTGTTCTGTGCTTATAGCAACAACCTACCTGAACCAGTGGAGCTCTGTGTGGGAACGAGGATCCCCCGGCACTGTGAGTAACGCAACCTGTGGAATAACCTGTTCTGTGCTTATAGCAACTACCTACCTGAACCAGTGGAGCTCCGTGTGGGAACGAGGATCCCCCGGCACTGTGAGTAACGCAACCTGTGGAATAATCTGTTCTGTGCTTGTAGCAACTACCTACCTGAACTAGTGAAGCTCCGTGTGGGAACGAGGGTCCCCCGGCACTGTGAGTAACGCAACCCGTGGAATAATCTGTTCTGTGCTTGCAGCAACTACCTACCTGAACCAGTGAAGCTCCGTGTGGGAACGAGGATCCCCCGGCACTGTGAGTAACGCAACCTGTGGGATAATCTGTCTATGCTGGTAGCAACTACCTACCTGAACCAGTGAGGCCCTGTGTGGGAACGAGGATCCCCCAGTGCTGCGAGCATCAGTGGAGTGTTTGCCCTGGTCTGACTGTGTTCGATTCTGCCTCCAGGAGAAGCGGAGCGCGCCACGGGTTGCTGGGCCAGAGCCCCGGCCCCCAGTCTTTTCCCCAAGTGGCCCTGGAGGCAAAGAAGAGCCACATTAGTTTTAAAGTTCCCTTTCCCTTCCCCGCCTTCCCCTTTTTAAATATTTAATAAAGCTTGTTTTAATTATAGTATACTCGTCTGTCTGGTCATTGGGGTGGTCTTGGGAAACTCCTCGAGGTGGAAGAGTTAAGAGGGGTGTGGCCCAGTAGTATATTCGGGTCCGCCCCCGGGGTGTGACATGTGTGCTTACGAGTATGCGTTGGCCCTGTCACGTTTTGTCTAATATTGAGAGAATTTAGAACATCCATAAACGCACGTCCTAATGCATCTTTATGGTTATCCACATGAATATTAAAATCACCAACGATAAGAGCTTTATCTACAGTGACTACAAGCTCAGACAGAAAATCTGCTATTTCTTTAAGGAAATCTGCATGGTGGCCCGGAGGTCTATAGATTGTAGCTAAGGCAAAAGAGAGCTGTTTGTGGTTACGATCAGTTATTTCCATATTTAACAACATTAGTTCAAATGATTTAAATTTTAGTTCAGATTTTTGGTTTACTTTAAAAATTTTGTTGTATATTGTAGCTACACCACCCCCTCTCCCCTTTAACCTAGGTTCGTGTTTATAATAATAGTCTTGTGGGGTGGATTCGTTTAAACTAATGTAGTCGTCTGCTTTAAGCCAGGTTTCTGTTAAACAGAGTGCATCTAAGTTTTGGTCATTAATTATTTCATTAACAATAGGTTCTTTATTGGTAAGCGATCTAATGTTAAGAAGGCCGAATTTTAACATTCGAGGTTCATCTTGTAATGTATTGTTTTCTAATTTTATGTTGGTCAAATTTGTACGTGATGTGGCAAGCGGTGCTCTGTATTTGCTTGTTCGGGGAACAGATACAGTTGAAATGTGTTGATATTCTGGTAAGATCGACTCGAAGTTCTGGGATATATGTGATCTAGACATATCATGCCAGCTAACAGACGGACAGTTAAGCTGATCCGTCTGTTTCCTGACCTGGGCCCTGGATAGTCATACTATATCAGAATTAAGAATATTAATCAGATTTCTGGTGAGTATAGCACTTCCTTCTGATGTCGGATGAAGGCCATCTCGGGTTAGGAGAAATGGTCTACCCCAGAAATGCTTCCAATTGTCTATAAACCCTACATTATGCTGAGGGCACCACTTTGACATCCAGCCATTGAGAGACACTAATCTACTATGTGTTTCATCTCCCCGGTAGGCGGGGAGGGGACCAGAGCATATTACATTGTCTGACATTGTTTTTGCAATTTCACACATCTCCTTAATATTATCTTTGGTGATTTCCGACTGTCGGAGTCTGGTGTCATTTGTTCCGGCGTGAATAACAATCTTAGAAAACTTCCGTTTAGCATTAGCCAGCACTTTAAGTTTGGATCTAATGTCAGACGTTCTGGCTCCCGGTATACAGTCGACTAGGGTGTTTGGTGCCTCAATGTTAGTGTTCCTGAGTATAGAATCTCCAATGACCAGGGCACTTTTAACAGGTGTTTCAGCTAGTGTATTCCTTAGGGGATCGAATCTGTTAGAAAGTACCGTAACGTTATGGGTCTTAGATGGACGCCGTATATGACTATGCCGCCTGACAGTCACCCAGTTAGACCGCCGACTTGACTCTGATGTCGGAACCGAGCCATGTGTATTATGATAAACACTATGCGCGCTCGATACAGTATTTATAATGTTTACATTAGCATCTGATGTCGGAACACTATGTGCGCTCGATACATTGTTTGTAATGTTTACATTAGCATCTGATGTCGGAACCGAGCCATTAGTCTTTTCGCTCGATACAGTATTTACAACAGTAACATTAGCGGTTTTGCTATCCTCAACTAGCGTTCGGATGCGCGATTCTAGTTCAGCAACCTTCTCAGTTAATCTTAATACTTCAATACACTTAGTGCATGTAAACCCATCTATGCTAACGGCAGAAGCTAAACTATACATGTAGCAAGTAGTACATGTTACAATAACAAGCGGAGTCTTACCGCTTTCATGCTGGGCGATGGCGTCTTTGTTTACCCGAACGCGCTCCGCGGAGCTGCATCGCGTTGGGGGTTTGGTTGTGGTACGCCTCAGTCGCCTGCGAACGTCTGGGTCCAGGGTGATGTTGGGCATGCTGAATCTGCGAAGGCCGGGCAGCGGCTCCTCCACAGCTTCCCGATCGCTTTCATGTTGGGCAATGGCGTCTCCGTTCACTCGCTTATGGTCCGTAAAGCTGCATCGCGTGGAGCACTCGTTTGTCGCATTCGTCGGTCGCTTGTGGACGTCCGGAGACATGGTGAAGTGGGCGCTGTAGCTCGCGTTGGATCTGCTCAAACCGATCAACTCCTTCGCAGCTTCCCGCTCAGGCGAGGACAGGTCAGAAAAGCATATATCAGATGAATCCGCCATTAGATCGGAAAATGCTAGCTTCAGTCGGCAGCGTTTGTTGAAGCTAGCGGGCTATATGCTAACACTGTGGGTGTTTATTAGTGATAAATAGTTTCACGTGGTAGTACTGCTCAATAATCCTCACGGTAAAGTATTCCTAGGTAAAACTTAATATATAAATAGGAATAAGATAGTAAAAAAGGCTTTTAGATGAAGAACTCGACGGAGCTCCGATGCACGATCTGTTCAGCGTGAAACCGGAAGTGAGATAGTGCACTTGCCTTCCATGACATGTTATGCCATTTATGCCTCCAAACATATAATGTGATCCAAACTGTGAGTTTTTTTATCCGTCACACATCCCTAGTAAAGTTAGTACACAGTGATAGCCTTAAATGCAATTGTACTAATAGTTGGCATAATAATTTATTTCGGTGTTTCGGTTTCGGTTTTTCGGCCTTGGTTTCCTTTTTTCGGTTTTCGGTTTCGGCCAAGAATTTTCATTTCGGTGCATCACTACTCTCTTCTGTTTCAACTTTTGTCATCATTTGAATTTGTTTCTGCTGATTAATAATTACTTCCTGAGGAATTCCTAACATTGAGGTTCCATACAGAATTTTAATGTAATTTTTATCAGCAGAATGAAAAATCAAGGGATTTTCTGTTACCTCCCATTGACTTTGTGAGGCCTTTTTCAGCATAGGCCCAACATCTTTTGATTTCCAATTTTCCCCAACATACAGAGATATATGTGGTACAGAATCAGCTATAGTAAACCATTTGTTTGTGAAGTCATTCTCCTTTAAGGTTATAGCTGCTCCCTGTTTGCCTATTATGATAGAATCTGAGATTAACTCAATTTGTTGCCCTTTGGTTTCTTCCTGCCATCTCGTTTCAAGTTCTGTACCTCTTAAAGGATCATACATCATTGCACAATGGAACCGTGACTTTGGTATTTGTGCATCAGGAATCTGTGCTTCAATGAATTTACCCCATTTATCAAGTGCTTGTTTAACCTCATTCTCAATCTGTCCTAACCAGTACACATTAGCTTTTGGCTCAGAGATCATCATTTGAGTTCCTTTTATATCCACATACACTCCCTCTGCAGAACACCAAATTTTAAGACCCAATTTACACAAAGCATCTCTTCCTAAAAGGTTAATAGGAGTCTGGTTTGATATCAGGATTGGTAAGGTCACACGGTTGTTTTTCGTTTGTAGACAAATCGGAGCGGTCATTGGAATTAACTGAGTTTGTCCCGAGAATCCTATTGTCTTTACAAATTTGCCAGACATGGGGAGATGTGATGCATGATTTGAATTTACACATGTATAAACCGCTCCTGTGTCTACCATCATGGGTATGTTTTTTCCTTCTACTTTAACCTGTAAAATTGGTTCTTGATTTGCATTAGTGGTTAAAATTGGTAACTGACTCTCCCCAATAGGATTCTCTGGGCATCCCTAAAAATCTGGGTTTGTACCTACCCAGGGATTCACAGGACCCCGCACAGACCTCTGCCAATTCTTCCCCCTTCTACCCCCAGGGGACTGGGTCCATGAATGGCTCGGACAAGCACTCTTCAAATGACCTTTTTCTTTGCACCCCCAACAGATGATGTCAGAAAGTCTTTCTGCTCCTCTCCTGTCCCCTTGTGGTGGATTTTTTGTCCACCCCATCGGCCCTGGCTGTTGATTGTATACATTGATGATGGGCACGGGGGTCTGGTGTGCATTAGGAGGGTTTGTTGCGGGAGGGGTCGGCTGAACAGCTGGTGGAGGAGAAGTAACAGGAGCCATCACTGACATCTGGTTGTGTTCGTCTTTCTGCACGGCTGCTTGAATCTTTCTCTTGTTTTTGTTTGAAAGTTCTTCCAGCTGTAACTGTGTCAGTTTTCTTCGCAGTTCTTTCTCTTGCGTTTTCAGTTTCTGTTCATTTTTTCTGAATAAGTCCACAGCATGAGACACATGGTCACAAAACTCTTTGTGTGATTTAGAGTTTAGACCTACCACATCTTCTAGTTTGCTTTTTACAGTCTGTGGCATAGCATCCACTATGGCATTTCTAAAGAGGGTGGTCATTAGAGGATCCCCCTCGGGGTCTCCCTCAGTCTCTTGTTTCCATCTTTTTAATTGTCTTTGAACGTAAGTGAGGGGATTTTCTGTTTCCCCCAGTTCCTCCCCCTTCAGTGCCTTGGGGTCGATTCTGGTTTCATACTCAGTTCGTAAAACTCGCCACACTTCGGGGCGGTATGCATCAAAAACAATTCCATCCATGTCGTAGGAATTCACGGCTCTGTGTAGATTAGCGTCTTGGAGGATCTGATCAGTCTTAGCTCCCCCTACGATCTTCGCTAGAAGGGCTTTGATGTCTCCAACTGCAATCAGCTTTCCAGCTAATTCCTCCTCCAAAATCCTGATGAACTTGCCAGCCCCCTCGTGGATATCCGGGAGTCGGTTGACGAGTCCTTGAAGATCCTGTGAAGCCCAGGGGACGTAATTCCCTTGAGCTCCTTTAATTAATATGGGGAGCTGTTTTGTTAAAGGTCTAAGTGATTTTTCTTCCCCGCGTGACCATTTCCCCACATCAACCAGGGACTCCGCTCTCTCTTCGCCCTCCCTGCTTTTTTCATATGTTTCATCAAATAAACATTTTTCTTCACTTACTGCTCTTTCTAGTAAGTTCTCTTTTTTACTCTCTTGTTTTTCTTTTTCTCCCTGCTCATATGATTGCTTTGCACTTGGTGTTTTTATGTTATATTGCGTTTTCATCTTTTCTAGTGCTGTTCGTGCTTGTTTGTAACAGTCTAACTGTAATGTTTTTTCTTTTGTTGCAAGAGCTGATTTGGTTTTAGGTCTTACAACTGGCTCTCTCTCCTCTTCCTCCTCTTCCTCATCATCTTCTATTTCCACAGTTCCTTTCATCTGCATCTCACCCAAAATCCCAACAGTTCCCTTGAGCAATGGAAACTGACCCTCAGAGCTCAAATAAGGAGGGGGGTCTGCATATTTTTGTTCCTTAGCCTTGGTTTCTTTTTCCAAGTCTTTCAACAGCCTTCTGGCCTGCTTTAAATGTTTACGCAGACATTCCCCTTCTTTTTTGAACAAAGCTAAAATCTCCTGCTCCCTTTCACGTTTTTCTTCTCTTTTTTTGTTTTTCTTACTTATCTCTTTGGTTTTGTAATTTTTAACCAATGTTTCCATCTCCTCACACAATGCCACATCAAAAGTCCCCTCTTCTGGCCATCTGGTGACCATGTTTTTTGTACGTTTTTGCCATTTTTTAGACACTTTATTTATAAGATCCTTACACAATGGATACTTTGATCCCAAAGTTTCAACAGGACTGAATGCCATGTCTTTATTCATAATACAAAAACCCTTATTACACTTTGTGGGTTTATTGAATTTTATACGTTCAATTGTTTATTCTCCTATATGTCCCCACAGGTTTTTATGCTTTGAAAGGAGATTGTATAAAATGTTTTCAAATCCAAAACATATCAAACAACAATATCAGCCATCTTTATTTCTTAGTTAAACCTTTATTTTTCATACAGAAACTTTGTTTTGACCAAACCTTCAGTAAGAAACTCGCATTCGTATCAATCCCTTTATTTATTTTTGGGCTCCCTTCATTTTTAGGGCTCATAACGCACACTCTAACCCTTTATTATTTTTAGGCCTTATACATCCAGTCTTTTGTCCCTTTATCTACAGGGCTCAACACTCATCAGTATCCCTATTTTATAGGGTTTTTCAAACTTTCATAAGTATCCCTTTTTAATAGGGCTTATCAAACATTCACTCTACACCCACCAGACAGCAATAAGACCCCCCTTTTTCAGCCCAAAGGCCTGTCCAAGGGAAACGCTCTCACTGCCTGCCAGATGCAGAGTTTATTTAACAGTCTCTCAGCAGCTTGCAACCTCACTCAAAATTCCCACGCTCACAGACACAGACACAGACACAGAGTACTCCAACACTTAAAACCAAAAAACCACACAGTTTACCTTATAACTTAAAACCCATTAATCATTTCACCTCCATCCACATGATTAATAAACAATATACAGATAAACACTGTATATCAACTCGTAATATTGATAACACTTCCTCCACACAATATTACCTTATGTGTCCATAACACTTCCTCGACAGGACACATAAACAATATACAGATAAACACTTCCTCAACACTGTATATTACCTTACCCGCGTTCTCTTCACTTACAAATCTGTGTCAAATCACTATGGTCTTAATAGCCAACCCATCAGTAAGTCAATACAGATTCATGCATGCATGCCTTTGTTAAATTGTACCCTTGAAATCAAAACCCCTTTCACATATATGGTTCTTAAATTTAGAAGAGCTTAAATGTCTCACCACTTTGGGCAGTTCTGGCAAACAACACAAACCTAATTTATAAGCAAAAAGTGCTTACCTTAGTATATGGCCATTCTTGTTTGTGTTGTTCGTCAGGTCCGCCCAGGTGGTTCGGTACTTCAGCCCTTTTCTATCCTGTTCGTGACGCCAAAATGTTGTGGTTTCCCTTTTTAAGATGCAACAATCTTCAATCGTAGGTTTTGATTTCAAAGATGGACTTTATTGTCAGCAAAATAAAGCCGTGAGGAGATCTTGCAAGATCCACTAAAGTTTTACTGTACCCCAAGTGGTATATATATAAGGGGGCCTCCCCACCCCATGTACTCCATATATGGTCTAATATTCAGTAACATATGGTTTGTATCATATGGAAAACATATGGCATCACTTTGTCAAGAGTACAGTACGTCTTTTGTCTCGGCCTTCGACATGTAACAACCTTCGCCATGTATAAGAACATACTGCAATGCATGCTGGTAAATTTCATACACACAATGGTGAACTATGGTTATATTCATATAGAAAAACATAATGGTAAAGTAAGATTATACTTAATTCCTTTATATTCGGATTAAAACAAACTTCATCACCATCCACGCCAATAACTGTAAGCCAGAAGTCGCTAGATTTCCATTGAAATGAATGCGGGCAAGCGATTTTGCGAGGTTTGTTTTGTAGAAAGACTTTCTTTAAAATGAATTTCGTTTTGTATAAATTGTATCTTAATATTAATCAATGTTTGATCAAACAATTGCCTCGATTTAATAAATAAGAAGCAAACCAAGAACGTCTGTGGTGTGGATTGAAGTGAACCCACTATATTTCCGCAGCCTACATCTTTCTGCTTTAATGCATTTCTTAAATTAATGTCTCAATTACACAGTAGGCTTATAGGTTGTTATGATAGGCTATTTGTTGCTTAAAAGCAATAGGCTATATTGTATAAAGTGTAGCAATAAACGTGGCGTGACTTATAGTGCTGCTATATCGCTATATCAAACAACATCACTATGATCAGATGTTTTCTTTCTATTTTTTACCCCGCTGTCATATTTGTTGTGTGTTTATGTTATTGAGAGGAAAGCGCAGCACATATTTATAACGTGTTGTTATTCAAAATACGTTTTCTACATGCTTGCAAACAAAGTTCTCAAAGTGATCATGGCTGAAAGCTGCTCGGGAATATTTCATTATAACGCAACATTCAACTGCTTTAATAGTTTTTAAATAGTTATCAGGCTTACTTATAATTTTACTGTTTTTAACCTCTTAAACCCTGAGGACCCAGTCCCGGGTACAAAATTTCGTATTTTGACTCAAATAAAATATTCTTTTAATCTTTAATGGTCCATCATTGACCCCAGTAACACATATGAGATACTGTTTGAAAGCTTAGACTCTCTACTTTCTCCAGATATGCATCACTTTGAGAAATCTTTTACTGTAAGAAAGTTATTTACACTTAATTTACACTATCACCCCCCCCCCCATAATTTTTTATATGATTTAATATTCACATATTTCATATTTTTCAAGTATGACAAACATGGGCAAGTCTTATATCAAATGAAAGCTCTCATTCTCAGGAATAAGGCTACAGCGTTATTTTTGTTCTATTATCAACACATATCCAACAATAGTTGAATGAATAATAAGGTAAAAAATCGTCTTTTGTAAACATATGGGAAAATTGAGTGTGGACTGCCTCAGATAGCACATATAGCCACAAATGATACATCATCTTTTCTCTTAGGTCCTACTCTAAAAAATGAGTCCATTCACAGCATTTTCTTAGGTTGTGTGCATGAATAATCCCTTGTTATTTATTATATGTCCAAAACAAAAAATTAATATTTATATGAAAAATGTATTTTCGGACACTTCAGTAAAATGAAAATAACTTTTGAATGCGACATGCTAAAGAGATCATTCTTTTTTTGGGTGTTTACTGTCTGCTGCTGCTAACAACCAGAACTGTCTGCAGTCTGCTAGAGCACACAGAACCAGAGTTATACACTATCAAAGGCAGTATTTACAACATATAAAAAGAAAATTTGGGGTTTCATCATATGAAAAACATCATAAATAACACTACTTGTCACAAACAGCAGCTTTTTATGTAACTTCAAAGGGTTTTCTTTAAAATGATATAAAGCAATTGCATTTATTCCACTGTATGTGGTTATGGGAGCACTTCAAATGTTTTTTGGCAGAAATTTAACTCCATAAGCGTTTTATTCCTCCCATCAGTTGGAGTAAAATAACTTTTGCATAGATTATGATAGAGAAAAAAATCTTTTTTCCTCTGTAAGCTGGCAATTGCTGGAATCAAACAAAACTGTCTGCAGGGAGCTGAGGCACTCAGGGCCAGAGTTATACACTTTTAAATAAAAACTTTAGAAAAAAAACATCAAAAAGCGCCTATTTATTTTTGTGTTTATTAGAGGACTGACATCACATACAACCATGTTTAGCACTTTCAACAGTGTTTTATGTAACTTCAAAGGGTTTCCTGTAAAATGATACCAAACATTTGTATGTAAACCTCTGCATGTGGGTATGGGAAGCTTTTGAAATTGGGTAGGCCAAATCCAGGCGAAAATCCCCAAAATAGCTTCAGGGTGGAAGAAGTTAACATAACATGCAATAGATAAATTACACCACATAAAGTAGTATACATGTCTAACTATACAGAGTAGTATTTTTTACATTTCTGATTGGGCGGGCCAGCTGTCAATCTGGGCGCCCATAGCTCCGCGCCTGTAACCGTGTATGTGACTTATGCCAAGATCTTGAAACTATTTTAAGAATTTTTAGAAAGAAATTGCACGTTTTGAATTGTGATTTCCATGACAAATAAGCATTCATTATTTCCATTTTCTTTTTTTCTTTTTTTGAGGTGAACAAACCAACACAAACACCTTCCACAAAATCTCAAACAAACAAATATACAGATCACAACAGAGCATTTAGTCTTTTTCTCCATTGGGTTTGACAGTTTAATGGGTTTTTCCTCTGTTTGTTTTCTTATTGTGAATTACAGCTCTGAGATATCTTTTAAAATTGTTCCTATCCTTTGAAATGGCACCAAGCGACGTCATCCTGTCACGAACATCTTTACTCTGATCCTGCTTATGTGCTAAATTCTATAAGGATTCAAGATAATTTTATAAAATGTGTTCATTAACTTTGTTCAATATACAGTACATAAGTCAGATGAGGAACTGAGGAGCGGCAATGGTTTGGATTAATGAACAGCAAAATCCTTCCAACTGAAATGAACTTCATGAAACATTTCCGGTGTGGTTTTCCTGTTGGTATGGTAATGAGTGAGTTTACATTGAATGTTTCCTGTGTTTGGTGGTCTTAGTTGCAGTGACTGAGTAATAAAGGTGTATTTCCTCAAAAATAAAACACTTGAAAATCAGAGAAGGCTGATCTGTGGACAGTGTTAAATTCCTGTACAGCCCGGCTGTCATTGTTTACTTATAAAATATATATATAGATATTTATCTAAATACAATGTTTAATGCTGATGTAAATTATGTAAAATTCATACATATTTAAATAGATACTTCAGTATAATTGAAAATCGTATTTATGAATAGATAATTTAAATATATACAAATAAAATAGACTTAGCGGCTGATTACACAGACTGCGTTTAAAAGCACGAGGCTGCCTTTATTTGATTGAATACAGAAAAGAGCAGTGCATTGCAGGTTTTTTATATTGCTAGGGAACCACTGAGGCAGCTGTCCTGTCAATCAAATATTAAAGGGTGAGCGCTCTTGAAACTTTGCTCTTACCTTGATCAAAGGTTAAAAAATTCAAAGTGTAGATTTATGGACACTCAAAATGACCCACAACTCATTGCAAGAGGGTGGCTTGAGTTGCACTTGGACTTTAAGGCGTCCATCTGCATGTTCATAATTAGAGGAAAGGCACGGTATTAAAATTAAACTATTTATTGATCAGATATGAAAAAGTTTTACAGCGCTGGGCAGTCTCAAGGCCACAATAGGCAATCGACTAACAGCCAGCATTTAGAGAAAACAGTTATTTATAAAGTATGTGACGTCGATCTTCTTCTTAGAATCTCCACCCACAAAGGCCGTTCCCCTCGTACATCTGACTCCATCACCACCCAATTTTAGCCTGCAGAAGATAGACACACACAGCAAAGAAAAAACAAACTTTTCTCCGCTCATCCCTGAGGGCCATGCAGCCCGTAACTTCCTCCCCAGTACTCCTCCACTTCACATATGATTGACTTCACATAGAATATAATAATGCTTTCTTAAAAACAAATCATTAATGAAACATTCATTTATTCATAAAAAACATAAGCTGTAAAATGAAAGTGATTATTATGTAAAACACATTTCAATATCATGACATCATTTCATTATTCGTAAAATTGGTTGTATGAATAAGGCACACATTAACTTCTTTAGATAGATAAACACATATTACATCTTTTACTGCAATACTACTTCTAAGCAAAACACTTTAATCATTATTAAAAAAAAAACATCTGTTAGGGAAGAAAACACACACACAAAGAACAAGCGCAGGAGATTCTGTTCTTCCAAGTTGAGCTGCCATCCCCCCATTAGATTATTCTGTATGCAACCTTCATTTCATTGGTTAATACACATTTATCAAAGACAACATCTTATATTTATTACATCAATTATTCACTGATTAATACTGATTAAGTAAGAAATATATTGCATATTTTATCCTTGTCATGGTCCTGTCAGACATCTGTGCTAGATGTAGGTCTGAGTGCATCTGACAGGACCGTGGCAGTATCATGTTCTGTGTGGGGACATGTGGGATCACATTCTGTGTGTGGCTGCCACATGTTCCCGGTGTCTTGTTGCTGTCGTGATCTTGCTAGACCTTAGTGTAGATCAGGTCTATGTTCTGTGGGCAAGGTCAGGGCAGCAGTGTGTGTACGTGGGAACACGTGTGTTCACATCATATCTGTGTGACACGTGTTCCCAGTGTTTTGTGGCTGTCATGGTCTTGCCTGACCTTGGTTATTATCCAGAGGGCAGGACCAGGGCAGCATTGTTTTATGTGGGAATACGTGGGTATTCACATCATGTATGTGTAACACGTATTCCCAGGGTCTTGTCACTTTTACCCTACTCCCTTATGTAATCATGTCTTAAGTGATTAATTATGTTCACCTGTTCCCCATTGATGTGGTGTCTTTATATTGCCCTTGTGTTCTCTGTGTGGGGTGCGTGCGTTGTTTGATGTTTGTAGTAGCTGTGTTTTTGTGTCACCAGTTTTCATATCCGAGTTCTTCTCGTGTTCTGTTTATTTTGTGTTCCAACACAGTGTTTCTGTTTCCCTTCTGTTTTTACCCCCTCGTGGGTGTTTTAGTTTCTGTTAATAAACAGTTATATTTTCGTACATCTTGCGTTTGGGTTCATCTATTATTATTTTCCACTATTCGGTTATACCAACCGTGACAATCCTATGAATATTAAAGCATTGGTTAATACATGGTTATCTGTTTGCTTTTCCCACTCTGGTCTCTTTCTTATCTTTGACAATTTCCAGACATACATTCCTAGTTAATTCTTCTTGCATTTTTACACACACACCCAAGCTGGTAGCTTTCCACTCTCAAACTCAAACACCTCATTTTTACGTAATAACTCAATGCATATATGAAACACACAGTGTTTGTAGAATAAAATGATTAATTAAAGAAATATAAAATGGAACAAAATCAATTTCCACAGTCCTTATTTGGACATCTTTGTAACTTTAACACGTTTGGCAATCATCATGAAATGTAAGCAGTAAATATATAAAACATAATTATTCAACAACACAACAATACTCCATCGTTCATGAATTGGTTAAATGCATTCATTAGTTAAACATACTACTTTTCACTTTCTCTAAATATAACATAATTATAAAGCAAACAACTTGTTTATTGAAACCATCTGTTCTGTGTGTTTTCCCTCCAGGGCTTTTTCTATAGCCCCCCTGGCTCCCACACACATATCAGCCACCCCCTCCTTGGTAACTTTCCACACACACAGACAACTTTCTTGTGGTCATCACAGAAAACATTGTTGTAACAATACACATTAATTAAGATTATAAACAGCATGATTAATACAACAAAATCAAATCCCACACACTGCAGAATTAATAAATTAAACGGGTAGTTCCCCCAAAAAGAAAAATTCTGTCATCATTCACTCACTCACATGTTGTTACAAACCTGAATAAATTTCTTTGTTCTGATGAACACAAAGGAAGATATTTCGAGAAATGTTTGTAACCAACCCGTTGGTGGACCCCATTCACTTCTATTCGTTTTTCCTATTATGGAAGTGAATGGGGTCCACGAACAGTTTGGTTACAAACATCTTTCACAATATCTTCCTTCGTGTTTATCAGAACAAAGAAATTTATGCGGGTTTTTAACAACATGTGAGTGAGTGAATGATGACAGAATTTTTATTTTTGGGTGAACTATCCCTTTAAATAAATCATGGTTCACTAAATGAATGAATTTAGTGTAAACATACGCGTTCTTGCAAAAACAGTAGGCTTTGGCACGCATAAACAGCCCACAAAATGCTTACTGCCCATAGAAAACTATTCAAAAAAGGCGCCTACTGCCATAAACGTGTTCTGTGTGATCTCCTCCTTTTTCATCAATTTATGGAATGATGTGTTTGACTTGAATGATGTGTTTGGTGGACAGTTTGGTAGACAGTTGGGTGTAACCTGAGGGTTGTCGGTTCAAGGCTCATGCTGGCAGATTGCGACTGAGGTGTCCTTGCGCTCTTATAAATAGAGGGGCTTAACAATGCCATAGAAGAACCATTTTGGGATGTATGGTTCCAAGAAGAACCTTTCTTTTTTATCTGTTTAAAACTAACAGGACACAGATACAGGAGAATCATAAAAAAATATTTTACCCCACCCCCCAAGGGAGCAAAAAAGAAAATAGAAAACTATATTAAAGTATAATTAAACTGAATAAAACATATAAAAATATATAAATAAAAAACTCAATACATAGCCTATTGTAAAAGAAAGAACATCAAGCCTAATGTCTCGAGTATAGAACATATATATATATTAGAGCATTAAAGTTTTGCCCTTTAATGTATCTAATTTCTTCTAAAATTGATGACATCTAATGAAGAAACTTTAACATACGGAGAACGTTTCAGAGAGGTTCTTTATAGTAAAGGGTAGCCTGACGTTGTCATACTCAATTCTAGCTATAATTATCATACTCATTGAGCTATAATTATCCCTGCGTTCCAGTTCGTTTTTTTATGAACTTCCCTCGCTAACTTCCCTCAGTCTCGTTCACTCGGATGTACGTCATTGCTTACGTTGTACGAGTGCCCACTACTGCTAGAACACTTGAAGTGGGTTCAAATGGATCGCCCTAAGCCCTTGATCACATGGAAAGTGGAGACCGCCCCCTCCATGTGCAAAGCGCGAGTTGCTGAAGTGACGTCACAATCGTGTTGCATTGTGGGATATGAAGCTGCATGGAGTGTACATATGAAGCAGACTCGCTCCCTCGGTCAAAATCGAGGGAGCGAGGGTCTGTCCATACAAACTTCCCTCGTCCACTTGACAAAGTGGAACGCACTTCAAAATGGCGACAGGGATTCCCCCGAGGGGAAGTGCTTAGGGAAGTTCGCGAGTGTGTGTCTAAAACTGGAGTGGAACGCACCCTATGAGGCGTGTCTCAACCGAAAAATGCCTCTGCACTCAATTGGATAGACCTACGACCAATCAGAGCAACAGAGTGTGTGACGTACGTTACGTCTTTTACAGCCTTACCGAACTGCTAGTTATTTCGCAACAATGACACTAACATTGTGATTACTTAGAGGCTGTTTACACTTGGCATTAACATGTGTTTTCGCCGATCGGATCACAAGTGGACGACGTTAATGCCAGGTGTAAACGGTGTTCAAAACGTTTTGAGCTCATCCACTTTCAACCACTTTCAACCACATCCAGAGGTGGTCGAAACCACTTTCGATCGGATCGCTTTGGAGTTGCGGAACGCACATGTGGTTGAATGCGTTCGAACAGCCACACGCGACCGCCTTCTCTCCGCCCATTTATCTAATATGAGGTATTAAACACAAGTTTTACGTCTTTTCTGACTTCTGGCGTGAACATTCGGTGAACAGCGCTATTTTTAGCCTTTCATTGATAAAACTAAGCGGCTGATCTCCGTAGTTTCGTTTTGAAAGCGTGTGAAAGTTGCGCGAAAATTCAAAGAAAGCTCTTACATACTCATGTACAAAACACTGTGCAGCATGTTTACTTGCTAAACAAGCAGTGCACTCCGACATAATATTAGTTTGCATCCATATAAACTCATAATTACTCCCGCTCGGGTTTGAATGACAGCAGAGAGACTCGCCCACCGTCTCACAGACCACCCCCTCATAGTATTCAGCACAGAAGCGGTCGAATGTGGACAAAAGAGACGGATTTAAATACCAGGTGTAAACGTAATGTGTCTCTCTCGTCCACTTGTGATCCGATTGATGAAAACACATCTTAATACCAAGTGTAAACAGCCCCTGAGTTAGCGAATGTACATCAACACCTATTATGTTTACAACATTTAGTTTATATCACAACATGAAGTATTTACTAAGTCATAGAGTAAGACTATCTCTTACCATTTGTACGTTAGGTGAACTTCATCCACGACAATACCCATTACGTTTGCTTGAAAATATTGGAGCCTAGCATGTCCCTCACTTATTCAGCAACCACGATTCCGGGCTTCCGAAAAGAAGCTGGCAACGACCGCTAATTATATCCATCTCGTCGTGCACGCTGAGCTGCATCGCCGTGATAACGTTAGCCATTTCAGTTGCGACCAACTTTTGCCGAATAGGAAGGACGGCAAAAACATCAACAAATGCCCTGCTCGCGTTTCTCTGTTCCTCTTTTAAAATCAATGCTCTGTCGATATCTTTTAAAACAGACTCAATGTCAGAATCCACACATCTGAACTCTACAGCAGCAGCCATTCAACACACGCGCTCTTTGGTGACGTGGTTCATTACGTTATTGTTGATTATCTGTCCATCATCGTATAAAGCCCGCCCTCACAATTTGATTGGTTTGACCAGCATTTGTCCAAGCATAGTAGCTCCTCAACGGAGAAACGCCAGACCGATCTTCCCGTTTTCACATTCTTGTGGGCGGGGCTAAGATCGGCTGGCACCCAGGCTAAGTAAAGGGGGCTTTAGATTATAAAAGGGTTAAAAGACATGCATTTGAAGAACTTTTGACTGCATGGTTCTTTGAGGAACCATAGTTCTTTATGGCATTGCTGTAAAAGTTTCCATATCTTTAAAAACATAGTTGAAATCAACAACCTTGAATGGCAAAAACAAAACAGATTTTTTTATGAACTTGAATAAAAAATGAAACTTCATGGCGTGCCCTTAAGTGCCCTTATAAGAGTTCCGTTTAAAATTCGCCCCATGTTCATGGATGGTCCGTGTACGTTTTGATAGTTTGTTTTTTCGTTTAAACCAAAAAACAAAATAACGAGAAACCACACGTTTTTCGTTTGTCGTTTCAAACAAAAAAAAACAAAAAACGCTAAAATAAGAGCCGTTCTTCCGTTTTTGGTTTCTGAATCTAAAAACGAAAAACGACTAAACCAAATTCAAATAACAGTTCAATTTTGGTTTTTGGAAATTCCTTTTTTCATTTCTCTGTTTGAAGATCTACATTAAAAGAAAGACAGGTTGGCCACGTGACGCGGAAGTTATAGTAAATACAGCCTATCAAAATAAAAGCCGGTCATGCAGCACTAACGTAACACCAGAGTAACGTTAGAAGAAAAAATCAATAAATAAATAGGCTTTGTTGTTACTGTTAGCGCAGAGTTGATACTGTTAGCGCTATATTATATAATTAAATTAATATTTAATGTGGTTTCCACCAAACTGTTCCCCCTTTCTACCAGCAGGTGGCATTATTTAAACGACTGACTGTATTGTGTTTTAGTTTAGTTTAGTTTATTAAGATCCCCATTAGCCACTGTAACAACAGTAGCTATTCTTCCTGGGGTCTCCTCAAAATTCATTACATGTTTCACTTATATTTTTACACCATTCACACACCTACACACAATAACAATATACAAGAGACATACATAAGTTCATAGCAGCTCAATGTCAAAGAAAAGAAAAACTCAAAAACAGCTCATTTTCTGGTATCATTCTTTACTCCAATACACATTCTATATTCACAAACAAAACTAAATCATTGAATTCAACATAAATCTTCATAAAAATCAGAGTATACAACTATCAATAATCACTGTGTGAACAAGAAAAGTTTTAACTTCTTTTGAAAGCGTTTTTTATTATTTTCCAGCACCAAAAATCCTGGTAATGAGTTCCATGCCACCATAGCTCGATAAAACACTGACCACTGTATTTGGTTCGTTCGACATAAAGGCAACACACATCGCATCTCACCTGTTTGTCTAGTGCAATAATTATGTTTATCTGGAAAAAAAGGACAATTAATTATAAATTGTTTCTGGAGTTTAGGATACAATAATATTTCTCATAAATGTTACTAAAAAATACTTAAGTCTAATTTTTACAGTTAACCAAGCCAAACTATTATGCATAACAATCACACTGGTTCTATATGGACAGACCAAAACAATTCGAGCTGCTTTATTTTGAGCAACCTGAAGTCTGTGTAGATGTTTTCACTTGTATTTGACCAAACAACTGAGGCATAATCCAAATGAGAAAGCACTAATGACTGAACCAGTTGTTTTGTTGTCCAACAAGGAATGAACTTCCTACATCGTCTAATAGCCATTTTCTGTAAAATTTGGTTTATTTGACTATTCCAAGACAACTTGCTATCAACAATTATACCTAATAATTTAGTTTCTTCTACACTCTAAAAAAAACAAACGGTGCTATATAGCACCAAAACTGTTGATTTGAATCGTAACCATAGAATAACCGTTTTTAGTGCCATATAGCACCGGTGAAGCACCTGTGTAGAACCATATAGGTGCCATATAGCACCACTATAGCACCACATTTGGTTCTCACAGGTGCTTCACCGGTGCTATATGGCACTAAAAACGGTTCTTCTATGATTACGAGCAAAGAACCACTTTTGGTGCTATATAGCACCGTTTGTTTTTAGAGTGTACTTGTTCAATCAAATTATCTCCAGATAACAAGTTTAATGTGGGTGTCGTGTTTAAAGAATGTTTTGACCCAACTACCATACATTTTGTCTTTTTTATATTGATGACTAATCTATTAGCACTAATCCATTGTGTAACTAAGGTCATTTCTTTATTTAAGTTGATCTACTGTTCTTGCAGATGCATATAATGTACTGTCATCTGCACATATTGCCATGGTGGCATGTTCCATCACAAGGGGAAAATCATTTGTAAAGTTAGAAAATAAAAGAGGCCCTAAACAACTACCTTGGGGCACTCCACACCTCATCTCTTCAACCTCAGAGTAACTACCATTAAAATACACAGTATACTCTTAGTTACTGAGATAACTCTCCATCCATTTAATAGGAGCTGCTTCAAATCCATAACAACATAATTTTTTGATTAATATACTAAAACGGGTGTAGGCAAGTTCGGTCCTACAGAGCCGCAGTCCTGCAGAGTTTAGTTCCAACCCTAATCAAACACACCTGAACAAGCTAATCAATGTCTTTAGGATTTAGACATCAGGTTAGATTATCAGTGCTTAGGCTAAAATATGCAGGACTGCGGCTCTCTAGGACCGAACTTGCCTACCCCTGATCTAAAACATCAAACGCAGCACTTAAATCCAACAAAACTGTACCAACCAAATTTTTCTTATCAATTTCCGTTAACTGATCAGTTTCCGATCAGTAATCCGAGTCAGTGCTGTAGTCGTGGAGTGACCCATTTTATATGCATGCTGATAAATTGTATTTAACCCATTTAATGCAAAATACCCCTGTATTTGATCGTACACTACTTTTAAATTGAAAAGTTTTAATTTCCCTGAGTAGAATAGGAGGAGTGAGTATATGCGGGGGTGCAGATGGACAATGATGTGGCATTGAAAACGGGGGTGGGGGGTATTTTGTCATATTTCAGACCTCTGAATGAAATACATGGTTGGTTGTCTTCTCTTGTCCAGTAGACCTTCCTCTTTCACATCTGCATACACGCATCGCCCAAACATTAATTCAAATTGTATAATGTGAGGAAGCTTATACTAGACAGATAAAATGTTTATATAGAAGCAATTATAATAAACAGAATTAAGCCTTAGGGCTTCACAGCAAATGTTCTGCAGCCATATTGCACATGTCATTGAAAGCATGTATGTGCTATATATGTTGAAAAAATGTTTAAGACTTGGATTATCTTTACTTGCGTAACACAATGGGGGTTTTGTATTTTATACGCACTGGAATGTGTATAGAGGAGAAAGATTCACACACTATATAGCACACTGGTAAATTATTATTTTGGCCAGATGGCCTACTGCATTAGGACATTTCTGATCTGAGCTGCTAAGAAGCTGATAGCAGTGTTAGAATCAGGTTAAAACAGAAGGGCATGCAGGTTGAACTCTGGGCTGGGGGTGAATGACGATAATGATAACTAGTTGCAAATAAAATCGAAAATGAAATCAAAATGAACAACAATAAATACATCTGTATCAGTAATCTTGATTTAAAACACTGTTACCAAAGACACAATACAGTCAGTCGTTTAAATACTGCCACCTGCTGGTAGAAAGGGGGAACAGTTTGGTGGAAACCACATTAAATATTAATTTAATTATATAATATAGCGCTAACAGTAACAACTCTGCGCTAACAGTAACAACTAAGCCTATTTATGTATTGATTTTTTTCTTCTAACTTTACTCTGGTGTTACGTTAGTGCTGCATATCAGAGTGTGCTTCTATACTCTTTGATAGTATTATGACCGGCTTTTATTTTGATAGGCTGTATTTACTATAACTTCCGCGTCACGTGGCCAACCTGTCTTTCTTTTAATGTAGATCATCAAACGGAGAAATGAAAAAAGGAATTTCCAAAAACCAAAATCGGACCGTTATTTGAATTTGGTTTAGTCGTTTTCCGTTTTTAGATTTAAAAACCAAAAACGGAAGAACGGCTCTTGTTTTAGCGGTTTTTGTTTTTTTTGTTTGAAACGACAAACGAAAAACGTGTGGTTTCTCGTTATTTTGTTTTTTGGTTTAAACGAAAAAACAAACTATCAAAACGTACACGGACCATGGATTTGACACAGCGCGTTTCGGAATGCTGTGGTCGTTAGGACCTTCCGACTCGCCGTAGCGCAGGCAGGCAGCTGCAGTATGTTTTTAAAGTATCGCGAATCTCAGGAGTGGAAAAAAACTGTTCATATGTGGTACTGATTACATTATTTCACTTCTTTATTATTCCACATAGAGTACACGCTTGAATATTTGTTGTCCATAATGTGACGGTATGTTGTTAATGTGAGCGAAAGACAGTTTGAGTCTTACAGAAACACTCGGCATGCTAACAGCTACAGAGACTCGAGCTACTCAGCAATAACAATGATTTATTCTGCATGCTTACTAAAAATAACACATCGAAATATAAGACTGTGTGTTTTTGCTTTAGATGTGTGATTAACATGACGCACCGTGACGTGGAAACGTTCTATGCAACATCAAGATTTTATATAAAATGTAAACTAAGACACTTTTTTATGTTCATGTTGCCTGCTCTAGGGTGTCGCTGTACATATTTAGTCACAAAAAGATTAGGGGTCAATGAAAAGAAAAGCTCTTATAAACGTATTAAAAAAAATCTTTGTAAAAAACTAGATGTAATGCATAAATCTGACCCAGGACCAATGTGTTTTAAAAGTTTTGTTTTCATAATATTTTTTGATATCCCTATTTAATAAAAAAAATGTCAGATGATACAACCAATTATTGTCTATTTGTCAGATAAGTTTTAATGCGCTCCTTGTGTTGTCATGATGATTGTTTGTTTATTTGATAATGAATATCCTGAAAATCGTTTAAAAGTGTAAAAACTTACCATAAAACTAACTTTGACAGCTATAAATTTAAGAACAATAATTTAAATAAAAGTTGAATAACAATTTTATAGAGAACCTTAGCTTGCATTTATTAAAACTAAAATTATTAGCGAAATTGTTAGATTAATACAAGTATTTAGCTTAATGTTTTTATTTCTTGGGGCATTCATAGCAGTTTGACTTTCTGGTTGCACCGCCTGACCTCTGACTTCTACTTGGATGCTTCTATAAGTTTTTGCATGTGATATCAAAATCATAAATGTACTTTTTAAATACAATTAAAATGCGTTTGATAAAATGTCATTCTTTCTAGTTTACTTTGGTTGTACCACCTGACACAGAAAATGTCACAGCCTACCCATCACATTACAGTAGCTATTTCTTTCAGTATTTGACCGAAATTATTCAGCCATAAAGATCACCTTGGCTTCACTGGATGATGTGATATCATGTTTACTGATCATACTTGTTATCTTCTTAATAAAACGCCCATGATTGTGGTTGTATACGTAACAAGTACATTTCATAAAGCTCAAGATGATGAGACAACATGTCTTGATAATATTTGCAGATTCTAATAAATGTCTCCTTAACAGATTGTAAATCAGGATCCATCAGTCATGGGGAACACAAGTGATCGAATGTCCGCTGATCGGCATGGATCAAAACCTCATCGTTCAGAGAGTGGAGGTGGACACAAAGATCTTGAGCCCAGCAAAATGATGGACAGCACTGACGACCCCAATATCTTTAACACACGTGGACCAGAATCTAAAGTATTCAATAAGTTCCCTTTCAGTCGGTCACTACGACGTCACGTCGTGACCGACGAATTGGGAGCTCGCTTAGAGAGACCAATCTGCTTCGAATACTACTAAAACGCCAATGAACTTGGCATTGAGATATTTGCATAATGCTGGCGCCGCCCCGCCAGGTGCGTATATAAGACACACGTGCAAATAGGGAAATCAGCTTTTTATCGCTTCGAAAGCCGGCAGTATCTGCTACTGAGAAGCTACTTCACTCTGTTGGGATCGATTGCGGAAGTTGGTTGGACTGGCAGTACCACAGCGGACGCCTCGCAGTATTCCACAGGCTCTGCATCTTTTTTGTTTGTTTGAGTTTAGTGTGTGCGTTGCCTTCCCTGTGCGCATCATCAACTGAGCATCTGAGTGAATTTCCCTAAAAGAGTGATACGAGAGAGCTTTGTGCCTTGTTAAAGGCAGCCACTCTCTCGTATATCCGGACATTAGCGTCCTTTTCAGGATGGCTTTTCGTCCGTGCGATCTTGGATGCGGGAAGTATATGGGTCCGAAGGACGGTCACGAGCGTTGTCTTTCGTGCTTGGGCATCGAGCACGCTGAGGCAGCGTTCGCTGGGGGTAAGTGTTCTCACTGCGAGAACATGTCCCTTGTGGATTTGCGGAGACGGTTGTCTTTCCTCCGGGAAAAACGCAACCCACGTCCGACGAGCTCTGATCGCCGCCACGGTGCGGCTGTGAAGCTCTCGAAGGATGATCTCCGCATCACTGTGCTGAACCGGGCAGGGGATTCGTCCTCTGCCTCTCAGCCTCCTCATCCACAGCCGGTTGATGCGCCGATGGAAACTTCAGAGTCGTGTTCTACGATGTCTGTTGGATCTGTCGTGCCTCCCTCCGGGTCCACGGAGACCGCAGCATCCGAGGGTGGGCCCTCTACCTCTGAGGATCTGGATGTCCTCCCCCCTTCCGGACGGGTCGTGACGCCGGATTTCGATCCAGAGATGGTGGCCGTGCTCTCTCGAGCGGCGGAGACCGTCGGGTTGGAGTGGGTTCACCCCCCACAGCCCGAACCGTCCCGCCTGGATGATTGGTTCTTTGGAGCTGCCCGGGTTTCACAACCCTCTCCGCCGGTACCTTTCTTCCCCGAGGTGCACGAGGAGCTGACCAGGACCTGGAGGTCGCCGTATTCTACCCGTTTACGGCCGTTTCAGCCCTCCCCCCTCACCTCCCTCACCGATGGAGCCGCTAAGGGCTATACGGGAATCCCCCCCGTGGAGCGTGCGGTTGTGATGCAATTGTGTCCGGCCACCGCTTCCACCTGGAAGGATCGCCCAGCCCTCCCCTCCCGTGCTTGCAGACAGTCTTCCGGTCTAACGGGGGCTGCCTATCATGCATGTGGAGAGGCGGCTTCAGCCCTGCACGCTATGGCGTTGCTGCAGGTCCACCAGGCCAAGGCCTTGAGAGATCTGCACGAGGGAGGACACGACTCGCCTGTGCTTTCGGAGCTCCGGGCCGCTACGGATCTGGCCCTCCGTGCTACGAAGGTCACGGCACAGGCGATCGGTCGTGCGATGTCCACGATGGTGGTCCAGGAACGCCATCTGTGGCTCTGTCTGGCCGACATGTCGGATGCAGAGAAGAACAAGTTCTTGGATGCGCCCGTGTCCCAGGCAGGCCTGTTCGGCGAGTCGGTGGAGTCGTTTGCCCAGCAGTTCTCCGCCGCCCAGAAGCAGACGGAAGCGATCGCTCAGATCATGCCCCGGCGCAAGCGACCTGCATCTCGCCCCCCAGCGCCGGCGGCCCCGTCTGCTCCTCGCCGAGGGCGCCCTCCGGCGGCTGCCTCCGCCCCCCCCGCTAGAACGTCTTCTAGACCACGGAGAGGGAACAGCCGTCGGCAGCCCGCCCCGCCCGCACCACCCGCTTCCCGTGGCAAACGGAAATCGAAGCGGCCCTGAGACGGGCGACCTGGAGTTGGATGGGATCACTCTACGGGAGACGGTGACGGCACCGCTCCTTCCACCGGTAGAGGGCCGGGTGGAAAATCTTTTGTTTCGTTTTGTTTCTGTTCCGCCGGCTTCTCAGCCGGCACCCACAAAACCACAAAAAGAGTGCATTCCTATTCCTTCTCCAGGTCTCCAGAGGATCGAGAGAGATGTGAGCGGGCAGTCAGATGCTCTTCCTCCCTCTCCTCTGTCGCCAGTGGGTGTTCTGAGGAGTTCGAGCTCTCCCCTTCGGAGACCGGACCACCAGCAACCCCTTCGGAGTCTGCGTCCTCAGCTGAGGAGACCGGACGACCGTTTACCTCAGCGGGCTCAGGTCAGTGTCACACACACACATACTGTAGATGCTTATGCTGTCACGGCAGACGCACCGGCAGTCCCGCCTGTCCCGCCTCGCTGCCCCGCCGCGGGTACACCGGTAGTGCCGTTAATTCCTCTCGTACGGTCCCTGGGGGCTTGGCTTCAGCTTCCCAGTCCGTCTCGTTGGGTTTTACGCACGATCCGCCTCGGTTACGAAATTCAATTCAATCGGCACACTCCCAAATTTGCGGGCATACGTTTCACCACGGTGAAAGCGTCCGTTGCACATGTACTGCGTGCAGAGGTCGAAGTCCTGCTGGCGAAGGACGCGATCGAGCCGATCCCTCTTACCGAGATGAGATCGGGTTTTTACAGCCCGTATTTCATAGTACCCAAGAAAGGCGGCGGGTTACGACCGATTTTGGATTTGCGTGTCCTGAACAAATCTCTTCAGAAGAGGTCTTTCAGGATGATTACACCGAAACAAATTTTCAGTGCAATACGCCCCCAAGATTGGTTTGCAGCGATAGACCTGAAAGACGCGTACTTTCATGTGTCCATTCTCCCTCGTCACCGACCGTTTCTCCGGTTTGCGTTCGAGGGGCGGGCATATCAATACAAAGTACTACCGTTCGGGCTGTCTCTCTCTCCCCGTGTGTTCACGAAAGTGGTAGAGGCGGCGTTAAAGCCCCTCAGAGAGAGCGGTGTTCGCATTCTGGCTTACCTCGACGATTGGCTTATAATAGCGCATTCTCGGCGGACGCTGTGCGAACACAGAGATCTAACACTTCAACATCTCGCCCGTTTGGGTCTTCGGGTCAACTGGGAAAAGAGCAAACTTTGCCCCACGCAGAGGATCTCTTTTCTCGGTATGGAACTGGACTCGATCGATTTATCGGCGCGTTTAACAGAAGAGCGCGTCCAATCAATTCTGACTTGCCTCGGTTCATTCCGAGGGAAGAATGCGGTCCCTCTGAAACAATTTCAGAGACTCCTGGGGCGTATGGCAGCAGCAGCGGCCGTGACACCGCTCGGGCTGCTCCATATGAGACCGCTTCAGCGTTGGCTTCACGATCGAGTCCCGAGGAGAGCGTGGCGCGCTGGCATCCATCGTGTAACCATTACACCTGCGTGTCGCCTAACATTCCCCCCGTGGTCAGACCCCGCGTTTCTCAGGGCCGGCGTGTCCATGAGACAGGTCTCCCGGCATGCTGTTGTGCATACAGATGCCTCCGACACGGGCTGGGGAGCCACGTACGACGAGCTCACGGCTTCGGGGGTGTGGACAGCACCCCAGTTGCATTGGCATATCAATTGCCGCGAGTTATGGGCAGTATATCTGGGACTCGTACGCTTCGCTCAGGAGCTGCGAGGGAAGGATGTACTAGTGCGCTCAGACAACACTGCGACCGTAGCGTATATCAACCGTCAAGGCGGTTTGCGCTCTCGTCACCTGTCGCATCTCGCTCGTCATCTCCTCCTTTGGAGTCAGAAGCATCTGAGGTCCCTTCGTGCCATTTACATACCGGGCTCGCTCAATACAGCGGCAGACGCGCTTTCCCGAGCAGCGCGCCCCGGCGAATGGCGACTCCACCCCCAGACGGTCCAGCTGATTTGGAGGAAATTCGGTCGAGCGCAGATAGACCTATTTGCGTCACCGAACAATACCCATTGTCGCCTGTTTTATTCACTAACCGAGGGCAGCCTCGGCGTCGATGCGTTGGCACACAGCTGGCCGCGGGGCCTGCGCAAATATGCGTTCCCCCCAGTGAGTTTAATAGCACAGATACTGTGCAAAGTCAGGCAGGACGAGGAGAGCCTTTTAATGATCGCCCCATATTGGACGACCAGGAATTGGTTTCCGGAACTAATGCTCCTCGCGACAGCCCCTCCCTGGCGGATTCCCCTGAGGAAGGACCTTCTTTCTCAGGGAGGGGGCACATTATGGCACCCGCGCCCCGACCTGTGGGATCTCCACGTTTGGTCGTTGAGCGCGCGCAAGGTTTAAGTGATTTACCCCAAGCGGTATCTAACACTATTGACGCGGCACGAGCTCCGTCTACGAGACGGGCTTACGCGTTAAAATGGAACCTTTTCGTCACCTGGTGCTCTTCGCAACGCGAGGACCCCAGAGAATGCCCTATTAACATTGTGCTTTTATATCTTCAACATAGGTTAGATGGTAGGCTGTCACCGTCCACTATTAAAGTTGATATCGCCGCTATATCTGCGCATCACTCACTTATTAACGGCAGATCAGTGGGCCAGCATGATTTGGTTGTTAGATTCTTGAGAGGCGCTCGCAGGCTAAACCCCTCGCGCCCTCCTTCTATTCCTCCCTGGGACCTGTCCATGGTGCTGAAAGCGCTACAGAGTCCTCCGTTCGAGCCTTTGCAGTCTGCGAGTCTGAAGCTTCTATCCATGAAGGCTCTGACCCTACTAGCATTGGCCTCGGTGAAGAGAATAGGGGATTTACATGCATTCTCTGTTGACGATTCGTGCCTTCAGTTTGGTCCTTCTGTCTCGAGCGTGACCTTGAGACCCAGACCAGGCTACGTGCCCAAAGTTCCCACTACTCCCTTCAGAGATCAAGTGGTGAGCTTGCAAGCATTGCCTTTGGAGCAGGCAAACCCAACCGAGGCTTTGTTGTGCCCCGTACGCGCACTGCGATTCTACGTGGACCGCACGCAAAGCTTCAGGACCTCAGACCAGCTCTTTGTTTGTTATGGTGGCCAGCAGAAAGGGAAAGCTGTCACTAAGCAGAGGATGTCTCATTGGATAGTTGATACTATCGCCCTGGCTTACAATTTACAGGGCATTCCTTGCCCCTTTAATTTGAGAGCGCACTCCACTCGGAGTGTTGCCTCATCTTGGGCATTAGCTCGTGGTTCCTCGCTAACAGACATCTGTAGAGCTGCTGGTTGGGCGACACCTAATACGTTCATTAGATTCTACAATGTTCGTATCGAGCCTGTATCCTCTCGTGTTCTGTCCTCACCAGGGAGGACACGGAGAGCAGACTCGCAAGTCGGCTTGCAGCCTCCGACTGAGGCTCCAAATTGAGTTTCAGTATGGAAGGCTAACAGAGCAAAAATGCGTAATGGTTTGATTTGCTCTCTCCACTGCCTTGACAGCCTTTGTTGCGGAGCATTGGCTGTCAGCCTTTCACTAGCTGTATTCTTACGAACCTACGTGTTTGGCCAGGGCCCCACATTGTGTCCCAACGGGTTCCTTTGTGAGTATTATTCCGTGGGGTTAATCCTACTAGCCCACGTTTCCCTTAGCAGAGCACTGCTTTGCTTACACAGCCACGGCTGTCATTTATACCTCAACTACGGTTGACTTTCGTCCACCATTAGCCCTTAACGGGGCGGT
The DNA here is from genome assembly GCF_027580225.2 of Misgurnus anguillicaudatus. NCBI lineage: Eukaryota > Metazoa > Chordata > Actinopteri > Cypriniformes > Cobitidae > Misgurnus > Misgurnus anguillicaudatus. The sequence continues at coordinate 4,629,858 of NW_027395276.1, read as the reverse complement.
GGCTTCCGCAGCGTCCCTATACCGCTCAGATAGGGCGCTTCCCAGTCGCTGGCACTACTGTGGGGTTAAAGGAACATCTAGTGCCCGGCCTTCTGCCTTGAAACCTAATTCTCCTATCCTTAAGTGGAACCGGAGGGCTTTAAGCAGACACTGGAAGAGGTCAGCCCCTAGTGGCGTTTTAGTAGGGTTTCCCAATTCGTCGGTCACGACGTGACGTCGTAGTGACCGACTGAAAGGGAACGTCTCGGTTACGGATGTAACCCTCGTTCCCTGAAGGAGGGAACGGAGATGTCACGTCCCGTCGCCACAGGTGCTGCCACCTGCTGTTTAGGCCGGTCACCTTCCGGCTTTCTCAGCGAACAGAAGCTGATTTCCCTATTTGCACGTGTGTCTTATATACGCACCTGGCGGGGCGGTGCCAGCATTATGCAAATATCTCAATGCCAAGTTCATTGGCGTTTTAGTAGTATTCGAAGCAGATTGGTCTCTCTAAGCGAGCTCCCAATTCGTCGGTCACGACGTGACGTCTCCGTTCCCTCCTTCAGGGAACGAGGGTTACATCCGTAACCGAGACGTTTCTGTTTATATCAAATTTTACTAATGAAATAAATCATAATAGTGTTGTTATTCCACTGGTACTACATCAGGTACATTTTCATTAAACATAAATGATTAAATCTACTGTTGAATACAACTTTAAAGCTTTAAATGAATAGTTAAACCCGAACTGAAGATGATCCCATAATTTACACCCTCATGCCATCTTACTGTACTGTAATTCACTAAATTAAAACTAGACTTACTTTCTTAGGTCTTTTGCTCATCAAAGAAAATAAATCTTGATTTAAGCATTTTTAAATATTTGTACTGAAAACAAGACCAAAATGCAAAGTAAGAGTCATTTTTTGCAGTGTAAGATGCTCTGTACCTATTAGATGGCATGTGTTTTTAAAAAATTGTGCTGTCAGGCTTCAGGTGAGAAGGATCCTCCAGATTTAGATGACATGGTAAAGACGAGTCCTCAGGCCCGACCCACTGTGATCCGCTGGGCAGGAGGAGGGAAAGAGGTTTACATCACAGGGTCCTTTAATAACTGGAGCACCAAGATCCCACTTAATAAAAGGTCCTACAGCTCTCTCCTCATATCAGTGTGATGTCACACATCATTCTTAAAATATTTATAATCTCTTGTTTTGTCTCTTAAGCCATAATGATTTTGTAGCAGTCTTGGATCTACCTGAGGGTGAACATCAGTACAAATTCTTTGTAGATGGACAGTGGCTTCATGACCCCTCAGAGGTAAAATCTTATGCATGTTATTTGACTTGTAAAGGGGTCATATTATGAGATTTTTGTAAAGATGTAAAATAAATCTTTGGTGTCCCCAGAGTGTGTATTTACCTTAAAATACCGCACAGATAATTTATTACAGCATGTTAAAATTGGCACTTTGTAGGTGCGAGCAAAAATGTGCCGTTTTTAGGTTTGTCCTTTAAAATGCAAATGAGCTGATAAAATGCAAACACTGATCACCATAATGGTGGTTTGTTGAAAAACTCAATTGTGCTGTCAGTTATTTTTTCTCTCTCTGCACTAAATGCCACATTTTCTAGGTTAATACAAGCACTGGAAAGATGAAACTGAAAAAAAACCTGGCACAATTGTTGACTTGTGTGTTTACATTATTCCAAATGTTTCCAAGTAATTCTGAAGAAAACTGATAGAGATTTTGTCTCTTCAGCCTGTTGTCACCAGTCAGATGGGCACCATTAATAATCTGATGCATGTGAAGAAATCAGACTTTGAGGTGTTTGACGCGCTGCAGGTGGACTCGCTGGAGTGCTCGGACACATCAGGTGAGATCTCTCTGTCACACAGCTAGAAACTTTATGGTATCGTGATAAAGACAAAATCCAGTGTAGATGTCAAAGCTCAATAGTGCTTGTGATGTACAGCATAATGTTATGTGTTACACATTTGTTTAGACCTGTCCAGTTCACCGCCCGGTCCATACGGGCAGAACGTGCACATGTTTAAACCTGAGGAACGCTTCAAAGCTCCACCCATACTCCCGCCTCACCTCCTACAAGTCATCCTCAACAAAGACACCAACATATCAGTAAGAACATCACTCGTTCTCTGTCACTCTCTGTGTCCAAAATAGCCCCCTACACTTAAATAGTGCACTATATGAGGAATGTGAATTTTTAGTGATATCCAAAATCATAATAGACATTATTGAGTGCACTCATTCAACCTCACAATACGCCTTATTCGACCTCGGTTTGGATTCAACATGGCGGCAGACTGAATATAGCGTATACACCGCAAAAATGTACGGAAGCCCTGAAGCAAAACGATAAAAAAAAACATGAGGAAGAAAAAAATTCTTCATTCCTGAGACTAAGTCCTAAACATTTTTTTCTTTTAATTTTTTTCTCTTTTTTGTCTCCCTATTTTCTCTTTCAAAAGTTTTTTCTCTTCAAAAGACCACACAAGGAAAAATGCTTACTAGCTAAAAATTTAGCATCCAATACCAGGTGACATCACAAAAAAATTGAGAGAAGAAAAAAATGTGGGAAAATGTTTGAAAGAGAATATTTTGAAAGATAAACATCTTTGATAGATAAAAAACTTTGAAAGAGAAAAAACGTTTGAAAGAGAAAAAAATTTTTGAAAGAGAAAAAAAATTATTTAAAGAGAAAATTTAACTTTTTTTAAAGAGAAAAAAAATGTTAATAGACAAATTTTTTTTGAAAGAGAAAAATTTTTAAAGAGAAAAAAAATGAAAGAGAAGAATCTTTATTGAATATATAAAAAATTTAATATATAGAGAATTTTTTTGAAGAGAACATTTTTTTTGCAAAGAGGAAAAAATGTTAAAGAGAAAGAAAATTGAAAGACAAATTGTTTTTGAAAGATAAGAAATTTTGAAAGAGAAAAATCTTAGGACTTAGTCTATACAGCAAGGCAGAACTTGAGCGAACTGAATATGGCATATGCACCGCAATAATTCATACGATTTTTTTCTCTTTAATTTTTTTCTTTTTCACATTTTTTTCTCTTTCATTTTGTTATCTTTCAAAAACATTTAAAGAAGAAAAACCTTTTAAAAGAGAAAAAAAATGAGAAACACCTTAATATTTGAAATAGAAAAAATGTAATAGAACAGAATTGACAGAGAAAAAGCTTTATTTAAAAGATTAAAAAAATAAAAGAAAAAAAGTTGAAAGAGAAAAAAAATTGAAAGAGGGAAAAAACTTTTGAAAGAGAAAAATCTTAGACTTGGCTCTGTACAGCAAGGAATAACTTGAGCTATTTTTTAACGTTGCGCTTCAGGGCTTCCATAATAATGAGTGATCAACTGATGTAAAGCTCGCGGCGAATGCATTTTTACTTCTCGGCAGATGATGGCGCCTGCGCTGTAGCTCAAGTGTCCAAATTTACTCAATCATTTTGATTTAGTCATTCAAGTGAACTATATTAGTGGACTATTGTAGGGAATAGTGTATGAGGGGACGGGGGCTATTTCTGACACAGCTCCTGTGTGTCTCTCTTGCTCTCTCTGTCCCTATGTGTCTGTCTCTCTCTTTCACTCAGTTTAATAATGTTTATATTTTGAAGAGAGGTACATGAAAGGTAGAATAAATCAAGCGTAAATATATGTGTAGATTCTACAGATGAGTGCTGCAGTTTATTTAGGAAAAATATAAATGAGTTTTTGACCCTAATTTTTCAAAGGTAGGGTATAATAGTTACAAACACACATTCTCTCAATCTCCGTCTTTTACCCTAAAAATACAAATGTCCCTTTGCATTAATTGTGAGACAGTTGATAAACTGAACATTGTGCATTGATTCTTTGTGTTTTCTCTGTGTCAGTGTGATCCGGCCCTGCTACCAGAACCAAACCATGTCATGCTGAACCATCTGTATGCGCTCTCAATAAAGGTTATACATCTCTTTACCAGCAGTGTGCTCACAAACATTACATAAATTACATATGCTGTTGTATTGATCAGTATATAATGTAATGATAAATAAACAAGCATCACAGCCAGTTATCTGCCTCTAACAGCCATGATTTATTTGTTTCTTTCAGGATGGTGTGATGGTCCTCAGTGCAACCCACCGCTATAAGAAGAAATATGTGACTTCTCTGCTGTACAAACCCATTTAATGAGCTCAGTCATCATCCATCAGAGCTCAGATTGCACTTTCAAACACTTGAAACATACAGCAGATTTGTCAACTTGTTGCTGTGCGTACCCTGTCATTTCTCGTTGCACATCTTTTTCCCTTTTGTTTTTAAACACCCGAGTTTGTCCTCTTAGGTCATAATGCGAATACAATCTTAAGGTGAACCACGGTTATTTATCGTAACTTGTTATATTGTAAGGGTTTGTGAAATATGAATGAAATATTTTTAAAGAAACCTTTATCAAGAGCATGACAGAATGATGCTATGAGTTTTACTGTGTGACTTTTTGTCTTATACTCTGATGTGCTTTAACTGTGTTAAGACAACGAATAATCAGACAAACATGTAGATGAACACGTTTGCATTTTCTCATGTAGCAATGAATTTTTTGTCTGTTACATATATATTTTATATTTAATTCAAGATATATTTGTCTGTATTGAGTTTGTTTTTATTTGCTGCTGATGTTTTTTGATGCTGCGAGCTGAAATAGTGTGCTGTTATATTTATTCACTGGTGTGAGTTGCACTGTAGCCCAAATGAAATATAGTCACGTCCTCATGAAAGAGCAGTGCCAAAACGCCAAATAGTTTTTGAGGAAAAAATCCACAAACTTGAATTTAATTTGTGTGATTTTTATATATGCACTGAAGAAATGTTTGAGCAGTTATGCATTTTAAAAGATGGGCGATACTTCTTAAAATAAAAAAATGCATTCAGATTTTCTGATTTACATTTTTTTAATGTATGACAAATTACAAATTTAATTCTTATATCCATGCAACACCCCAAGTAACAAAGGACCCTTATTAAAAGTGCTATTATCATGCACTAATTTTGCACAACATATACAGTACAGGCCAAAAGTTTGGACACACTTGACTAAAATGTTAACTATGATTTTAAAAATCTTTTAATTTGAAGGTGTATTGTTAAATGCACGAAATTACGTTTGTTGAAAAAACTATACCTGTGCCACACAAATTAATTTCTGTTATTAGAAAACTAAAATTTTATTTTAAAATATTATTTTTTAAATAGATGACTTGCATTGAATATTTAAGAAAAATCTGTCAATAAGAGCCCAGATTAAATATGAAGTCCTTCAATATTCTTTAACATTCAGTCTAAAGTAAAACTTCAAGAAGCTTCTTGATAAAATGACACGAGTATGGTTTTGCAATTTCTAGGTAAAGGGTGACTGCACTTCAGATGATAAAATATAACAGAGAATTGATTTATTTTGGATGCTTTCAGTCTCCAACATAATTCCCACAGTTGCATTTGTGTTATGCCATAGTTTGGACGAGTTTATTATTATTCTGTTATGTGGAAAAATATATAAATAAAGAATGAGTGAGTGTGTCCAAACCTTTGGCCTATACTGTACAAATAAAATGAATCTTTAGTACGTCTTAAGATAAATTTAAGAACATTTAAGTGTATTCAAGTGTACTATTTTGAGGCACCATTGAATCGAATGCACTAAAACTCTGTTGTATTACTGGTAGTATACCAGATAGCAAGCTAACATTGAAACAATGCCAACAAATAGTTGATTTGTCAGTTTAACTCCCATTGAATCAATATCATGTTTGCACCCCATTAATATTGAAAAAATATTGAAATGCAACAAACCACCGTTATGGTGATCAATATTTGCTTTAAAGGGACACAAGGCAGCATTTTTATGTTAATAAATCATCTTCGTAAGTCGGTATATGGTTAAATGACTCATTACATGACGAATGAAGACTCTCTCGCCCGCCCCTACCGTCTGTAGGAAGAATACCCCACTTGCAAGTTCGCTGTATCCGACCCGGTGTCCTTCAGTCTCGTAAAGTCTCAGATATAGAAAGCATTTACTCCCAGACGCTAGGGGGAGCTAGTAGAGAAATAATACTCAGACTTGCCTTGTGTCCCTTTAATTAAGCTCTTGACTTTCACTTAGTCAAATCTTTCTTTTTTCATTGTTTGTATGTGTTTAAGTAGAAAGACAACTTTGAAATGGTTTCAAAGTTAAGTTAAAATTGGTTGCTTTTTATGAAGATGTCAAGATGGGTATGAAGCTCCTTATGATGAGGTTGATTGTTTTTTGACTGTTATAATTGTTCTGGTTTTTGCACTGGGACAAGGTAAACCAAAAGCATTACTGACACATTCAGACATCATCACTCATTCTGAAAATCTCAATAATGGTGACAATCATCAAACTAATTCAGATAGAATAATTAACTGGTATGCATGCTGCTATATTGCCAAAAACCTGCAGCAATCGGACAAGCAAAAGTAAGTATGTCTGCTCTTACTTTTGGCAGTGGCACTTTTCCACGTCAAAGACAGTTTTTGTAAATATGGACTTTGCCGTAAATTTTTGCGTACGCACACTTTACGATCAAATCCGTGTGTACTGACGCTTTATAAATGAGGCCCCTGACCTTGCTGAACTAGCGCTAAAATATTATTACATTTTTTTACACGTTATGAACCCAGCACACAAGAAATATATTTTAGGAGAATATACAATGATGAAATTACTTGATCATAATAGATCTTAGTTTTCTTTGGCTTTTGAAGCAGTGTTTTAAAATACACCTGCTATTGCAAAGAAAACTTAACATTAAAAACAAGAGTCAAGGTCCCAGCTAAAGCAAACACTGATCACCACAATGGTGGTTTGTTAATATATCAATATTTTTCAGTATTAATTGAGGGTGCAAACGTGATATTAATTCAATAGGATTAACATTGACAAATCAACAATTTTAACATTGTTTCAATGGTTGCTTGCTAACTGGGACTCATTTCAAGTGCACTGAATTACTACTGAAGTAGAAGTATACTTTAAATGAGTACATTTTAGTGTATAACTTTTACACTATTTAGCAGAAAAATAACAATTGTACTAAAAATGTACTTGTTGGTTTGAAGTATATATATTGAAGTATATTTTTAGTATTCAAGTATACTTTTTTACCTGAGCTTACACACAAAATGAAAACCATGAATGCGTTTCAGTTGTTTATTCATGTTTTAATTTCAAAATGCAGATTTCAGCTTCAGACACAGAGTTGTTTTGTCTCATGTGTCGGCACATTTTATTACATTACACAGTCATATATAACTATACCAACAACGGAGCATTTAAGCATTATATACATACTATACATTCTAGTTTCAGAACCGACATGACCTTTATAGTATTTTCCCCTGTTTTAGCTTTGGCCTTTCTCCATTCAGTAAGATAATACTTTTAAAACCATTTGGCAAATTACGAATGCTATGGCACAGGCACAAGGCCTAAATTTGTTATTGCATTTCTCACTGAAGAGTTTTTGCTTGCGTAGATGGCTGGTGAAAGGCAAAACAGAATCACTAGGAATGACACTTGCAAGCTTTAGGTTTTCAAGGCAACTCCATAATGTTTCAGGCAAATACTACAATTAATACTTGGATTGATGCATTCAGTACAATCAGCAGTCAATGTGTCAAATGGCTATTGCACAGTTTCCCATGTTTTAAAAACCTGCTATATCGCATGAATATGTGAACCACGAAACTAATACAACAATCGCATAACGTATGTACATTATCTGTGTAAGCAGTAACGTTACACAGCATGAATCGAACACATCTTGGCTATGATTGGCTAGACTGTTTTGTTTGACCAACATCTTGCCAAAGTTTGTCATCTTAATAAGAAATGCAGAGATTTGAATAAGGGTTGCCATTTACATTCATTAATGGCCACTTACATTTCTAATGATTTCAATCCAGTTATTCACTTAAGGCGGCATGCATATACAATGGCCAATACACCTGAAGGTTATTTTCAGCAATCTAACAAAGTTGATAATATGATGTTAGTGTTTATCATGTTTATCATTACATTGACACCTTGAGCATTGTCACTGTTAAGGCAAAATGTAAAAAAACTAAATCCAAAATTTGGCACGTTCCGGTGAAGCTCACCTCACGAAATCTGACGCTAGTTTAGTTTTATAACTTTTATTATGACATGCAAATACTACACATACCATTTCAGTCAATAGCATTGAATGATGCCAACTACACTAATCCTTATAACAAGCGTGCGAAAGCAGAACGTCATTTATCAGAAACAGAACTCAAAAGCTTTTGCTTTAACTGTGCCTGTCCTTTTGTTTTTGCATGAATCCCCTCAGATACTGGAGGGAATTTAGCGGCAGTCTGTGAGATCAGGGACAGAGAAGTCACGATGAAGGAGGTGAGGCTGCTGGTTTACCGTGAAACAGCATCCCTGCTGCACTTCTTCACAGGCGGCGGTGATTGGCTGTTGTCATGGTGATCGCAGAACGAGAGTGGGTCACATGACCCCGATCAGAATGTCCTGTGAGGATTTTTCCTGCGTGAAATAAGCATGATTAAAATCAATATTTTTTTATTATTTATATAAAGTCAATACTACCTTAACAGCCAGCCAGACTAAAATGATTTATTTAATTGCATTCACACGCATTAGCTGTGTTTACATGCACAAAATTTTGTCAATCTGAATGAATTTAATCAGATTGCAGGTCATGACAATACAGTTTACATGCACCTTAAACTGATTAAAATATATACATTCTATATAATCCGAACCAAACGTCTGCGCAAGCGTACAGCCAGGGTTGCCAGATTCGCGTATCAAAACCAGCCCAATGGACATTCAAAACTAGCCCAACAACATTCCAATGACTACTCACAACCCAAATACCAATAACTAATAAACAAAATCCTTTCATCTTTAACCCGCAGAACAAAATCAACTTGCTGAAACAGTTGAAAAGTAGCCCAAATCTGAAGTCTGCAAAAAGCAAAGGACTTGGCAACGCACAGCATCTCTTTTTGTGTTCAAGCTTTATCTCTGGATTTAATCCGAAAATGTGAACCCGATCACAATTCTTCTGCGCATGTGCAGAAGGTATTTTTGTATCTTACTGAGTAAATACTACAATTCGCGTGTTTACATGCGTACTTTTCTTCTGATTATTGGATCACAGATCAGATTACATCACCCCCTTCAATACGTTCCAAATTGGCATCCGATCGACCTCAATCATATTGATTAAGGTGTTTGAAGACTTTTTAATCCGATAGAGCCATCAACAAACGGGTTATTTGGTTGCATGTAAACATACCTATAGTGACTTGATATGTGCTCCTGTAAAGCTCATTGCTTAAGCATTGCGTTAGCAGCACAAATCTCATGGGTTCGAGCTCACACATGCTGATAACTTGTAATGTACTATAAGTCACTTTGGATAAAAGTGCCTGCCAAATGCATACATGTAAGTGTTAATTAGTTAGTTTAAGTTTATAAGTAATAAATAAGTTTATCTTAAATGAATTCAGATGATTTCTCTGTTAGTGCTTATGTGATATGCAGAATGATAGTAAGCAGCATGTGTGTAAAAGTGCATAATAGTTAAAGGTCTGAAGGTTTAGAGTCATGAGATTATAAATAAACTTAAACAACTGCAGCATTTAGTGTTTTCAGTCGAATATCCTTAAATCATCGGAAATGTTTGCATTTGTTAAGCAATTGTATTATAAGAAAAAACTTTGTATAGTCAACTGGTCAACACCTTGAAACCTCCTTAAGGTTAGGATGAACTCTGTACTGTACACTCACACGAAATAACACCCTGTCTGTGAAATCCAAGTCTTGATAATCTAATGACTAAATTTTTAGCATCATAGTTTGAATTCAATCTTTGACATGATATTACTCAGTCAATATTAAAACTATCAAGTTAATAATGTCACAGAATGTTCTTTGCTTTATGATTTTATGTAGAAAACAAAGTATTATGTAAATCACACCGATTTAGCAGAAAAACATTTTCAAATATAATTTTAAATTTATTTCAAAATATACAAAAATGGCCAAAAATATATGTGCTAAAATATATTAAGAAATATGTTTTGGCCATTTTTTTATATTTTAATATATATATTTTTAAAAGAAATATATTTTAAAGCATTTATATTATTGCATTGGAAGAAAAACTTTATATGTTACATACTTGCAAACATTAAATTTAAACTGCAAAAATATTTTATACAAACTTTATATTTTGTCTGTGTGTGTGTGTATATATTATATATATATATATATATATATATATATATATATATATATATATATATATATATATATATATATATATATATATATATATATATATATATATATATATATATATACTACTTGACATTTGAAGTGGATCAAAAATTCTCCTCATATTTGTCCTAAGACAAGAACAGGTATTGGTTTTAGGACAACTTTTAGGAAAGGCTTTGAACCACTTCAAATGTTGAATATATACAATATATTTTTTGCTCTACAGTTTGTAAAAATTAGAAATGTATTTGTTGCCCCTGAAATACATTTTGAAATATAATATTTGAAGATTAAAACTAAATATATTTTCAAATTTAAAAAGCTTTACATTCTACAAAATGTATTTAGCATTTATTTAAAACATATTTTTAGCCAGAGAAATTTATTTTTTGCCATAAATAAATGACTTTACCTGGGTTTACACAGACTGGGTCATATATAACAAAAACTCAATAGGAACTTAAGATCTATACGGTAAGAACCTCAACAAAACCACTATAAATACAGATATAAAAGTGGGCATGTGTTTAAACAGTCTTCCTGTATTCATTCACCCTTATCATAACCATGTCAAAACAATTATACAACAATTTAATCCATCCCATAATAATGTAACCTGATAGTCTCATAAGCAGCATGAGCTAAGCACAGATATGCACATGGCACAAGACAGCATGTTACCATGGCAATGAGAGGAAGAGGAGGAGCTTAGAGAGGAGATCCTGAGCTCATTCTTCTAAAAACATTCAGAGAAAAAAATCAACACACAAAAATCAAAGACAAATACAAACTGATATCATCAATGAATCCTCCATTCATATAATGACACCAGCTCATCTTTAAAAGCCCATATATGTGAAATCCCTGAAATATACACACGCACCCTCTCTGTGAAATTTAGGCTTAAGTCTCATAATCTAAAGAGGAGTTTGATTTTAATCTTTGACATGACCTTTCTCAGTCAATATTTAAGATATATAACATTAAATCACAAAGAAATGACTGTAACTGGGTTTACAGCGACATATACTGGTGAAGCACTAGCTGACAGAGATTCATCTCACCTCAAGGTTGGCTCTGGCTTTTTTCAACACATCTCGAGTCCTGGACACTACAAAACAAATGCATCATTAAAGCTTAAACACCCAAAACCTACAATATAACTACAAAGATGAACTGGATTGATCTCGGTCTAGAAACTCAAACTCACACTGGTTAACAATAAATGTCTCCATGCTTTCTTTAGTGCGGTTGGTACTCCGCAAACGCTGGACGGTTCCCTGCAGAACTTCCTCCTGTTCAGCGATCCTCAGATGTAATGACTGGATCTCGCTGCGCATGGTCTGTTCCTGTGTCAAACCACATTTACATTTCATTTTGCTTTTAATGTTTAGTGAATGTGGCAATCATTTAAAAAAGTTTGAGCTTCGAACCTTCTGGATGAGATGGGCGGGGCCATCACCGCTTGGTAGCGCCGCCCGCCAGAACATCTTGAGTAAAGATGTGGCCTCGTCCAGAATCTGACGTAAAGTCTTGGTGTCTGAGAGCAGCGTCTTCACTGTGTTGTATTCCAGTGCCTTAAAGAGACACAGAACATGTAAAATATCTGCTGTTTGTTCAGAGCGCTTCATTCATCAGAGGCCGTTCATCAGCATCACCTTCCCAGTGTTGATCTCCAGCAGTGCACTGTTAAGACAGGACTGTAGCGCTGCCTCCATCCGCCGTGTCAGACCGCTTCCCTCCAACACCTGCTGCCGCAGCGCACTGTAGTCGTCCACGTGCCCGATCGCGTGACGCCCATTACGGTTGGCGAACGAGCCGTCCGGAGCTTCTCCTTCCAGATCGCTGTGAGGTTCCAGAGAATCTGAGGGAAAGATTCAATTTCATGTTGTCACAGCTGTAAACGTCATCAAACAACATCACCAACAGCTGATTCACAGGTTAGAATGATTAAAAACTCCAAATAAAGTTTTTAAAATATCCAAAAGACAGACAGGATTTTCTGCTCCCTGCGCAAAAGCTGCCGTCTCTCTTAACTTTCAAATAGCTCTACAACCTGAATGGATGCTCGTGATTGTGTTAGGGGTGGGGCCATGCATGGTGGCTCCAGTGCATCATCGAGCCACCGCTTTAGCCCCGCCCAAATTATCCTGAACACAGAAATCTGGAAAAGCTGTTTTGACTCCCAATTTGAGTACTACATAGTTGAGTCTGTAACGTGTTTTAGCAATACATTTCTAACATTTATAATGTGTTTACAATTAATTCTCTGAAATGACTTTACATGGATTTTAACAAGTCTTGTTGAAGTCAAGTCGCCTTTATTTTTTATTACACCAATCTTGATTTTACATGGTCAATTTCAATGATTGATTCCTTACAATTTGGATGATTTATTTTGAATGCTTGTTAACGGGTCCAACTGGCCTTAAACAAAAAATAAACTTTCATCCTATCTTTTTATCACCTCTCAAATATGGGTAGGTTTCTTTAAAAATACAAAAATTTGTGCTGAAATAATTGCATTTTTGTGAAGGACTTTTGTTAGAGATCAGAATTTGAACTGTTTTTTAGATCAGTGGATGCTTCAGTGTTTTATAAGTTAGGTAAGAGTGCCACCTAGTGGATAACAGCAGAAATATAGATTGCTGTAAAAACTCATCAATTAAAGGGGACATTTCAGAAGACTTTTTTAAGATGTAAAATAAATATTTGGCTTCCCCAGAGTACATATGTGAAGTTTTAGCTTAAAAGTACATTTAGGTCCCGTACACAATGCATATTAATTCGGTTGTCACTTCACCTTTTAATACTTATTGCTGTTCTGTACACACACACTTTAGTAATTTACGGGACTGACAACCGCATTCTACAACTGAATTAACTCCCGCAAAATGCAGGTAGTGACAACCGCATTTACAAAACTCAGCATAGTGTGTACATAACTGAACTGAACAACTATTAGTTAATAAAGTGTTTAAACGTGCATCATGAACATAACAGGTCTCTTTTGAAAAAGTAAATGCCTATAAGGGGAAAAGTTAACTGTATGCGCGGTGCAGAAAATGAAAGAGGCACGAGCGTTAACTGACTAGTGTTGCCAGATCTTGCACGAAAAAACAGCGAATAAGAAAAATCCAATAATAAATCGAAATAAATCCAAATTCTTTACTTCAAAGATCAAAATATTGTGACCGGAATCTTCACACTTTAATAACACCAAAAACTTGATCGCTTCATGAGCCAAAAGCCATAAACAGTTAAGCGCCAAAACGGAATGCAAGTACAAAAAAAGACGAGGACCTGGCAACGTTACAGACAGCGTGGAGCAGCCTCACAAATGTGTACAATACACAAAGTCAAGCTGGAGGTTTATTGCAAAACATAATGCTGTTTAATTATTTTGGTCAAAGCTGTGAGTGATAAACAAGCAAGACGGCAGAGCGTTGCTATGGTTATCTCTGTGACAATCATCACAATTTTGGGAGTGAGTCTTGTTCTGTACAGACATGAAACGAACATTTAGGGGTTTCACTCCCGCATTTAAATGCGGTTGTCACTCCCGAAAGTTTGCAGTGTGTATGAGGCCATAGATAATTTATTATAACATGTTATAATTGCACTTTGTAGGTGTGAGCAAAAATTTGCTGTTTTTGGGTGTGTCCTTTTAAATGCAAATGAGCTGATCTCTGCACTAAATGGCAGTGCGTGGTTGGATAGTACAGATTAAGGGGTGGTATTATTATAATAAGATCCCCTTCTGACATCACAAGGGGAGCCACAAGTTACTGGGTTGATCTTTTTCACATTTTCTAGGTTGATGGAAGCACTGGGGACCCAATTATATCACTTAAACATGGAAAAAGTCTGAGTTTCATGATATGTCCACTTTAAGAGAAAACGTATCCCTGTCAAAGACAAGATAACTTGTCAATGGTGGGGAAAGAATTAAAGTGTGAAGGTGCTTGTCCCAATATTTTAATCTTTGAGGTAAAGCATTTTAATTTATTTCGGTTTATCTTGGGATTTTTGTTTCTGCAAAGCACATACAGAAGACATTTTCATCTTCTAGGAATGAATTTTTTCAGAAGAGTCTATGATGCGCGTTTAACTCTTTCGCCGCCATTGACGTGATATCTCGTCAATTAAGAGAAAACGCTTCCCCGCCAATGACGAGATTTTCCGTCTTTCCGCAATACCGCTATTATCCAGCACTTCTGCAACTTACACAACCCGGAAGTAGTGCCTCACGTGAAAGAGAAAGAACTCTGTGTATGTTTTAAAGATCGCTCTGCATCGGATCTCTATGAAAAGTCCTTCGCAAAAATTGAATTATCTCAGCTTTTTGCTCAAAATTGGGTGTTTTTGAAGAAACCTACCCATGTTTGAGAGGTGATTACAAGAGAACTAATGAAGGTAGGATGAAACTTTTTTTATGTTTGAAAGCAGAGGGTCTGTTCTTTCATCTGATATATTGTTTGTTTATATATTTAAAGAAGAACATTTTCTGGAAGGCATTAAACTTTTGTGAAAATCATGAAAAATGCTGGCGCTGGCTGGCAACTTTTTTTTAAAAACGCTGGCGGGGAAAGAGTTAAATACTTCGTCAACAACTAGTTGTTCAATTTGAGTTAATTCTGTAGTAGATGTAGTTGTCACTCTTGTAAATGACTGAAGTGTGTGTGTGCACAGAACAAGAATAAGCATTCAAAGGTTAAATGCCAAATGAATTTAGCCGCAGTGTATGAGACCGTTGCATTCTGTAGCAAAGATGCAGGAATTAATTCTGTAGTAAAATGCGGTTGTCACTCTTGTAAAGTACTGAAGTGTAACACTGATCTACATTCATTCATCAGCCTGTTTTAGTGAGAACAGTTATGATATATTTGCACACACCGTTAGTGTTAAGTGTGTTCTCCTCCAGCTCTGAGTATGGTGAATACAGAGGTCCAGCTGGAAACGGACCAACATCTCTGACTGGAGGAGAAGGAGACGGGTCTGTGGAGATCACACACATCCAACATACACACTTCAAAACGTGCAAATCAGACACTTTATTATCAAACTTTATATTTTTAAATACTTTCTCAGACTACAACATGAATCACAGTGTTCACAGCAAGACAGATGAAGAAAAAAGAGCTTGTATGCATGTTACCGTGCAGTAACTGTCTGCGGTAAAGTGCATCTCTCAGCGGGCTGGCAGGAATGATGGGAGACGGACGCTGTTCGATGGACTGATCCAACTGTTTCTGTAGCTGAGAGCGGAGAGCGCTGTTTTCCTGTACGCTGTGCTCCAGCTGGACCCTTAGAGCCCGAATCTCCACTAACAACTCCCGCAATTCCACTGATGGGTACTGCACCTCACACACACACCCTAACCACAAAAATCAAAAGAATGATTCGGATTCATTACAAAAAAACTTAGTTTTCAAGCTGATGATGATGCAATTTCAGTGTATTACCTGCGGGGGCGCTCTTTCTTCCTCCACACACGCGTTCATACAGCTGGAGTTCACATTGTAGAGATCGTAAGAGCTGTCTGCTCTCTGAGAGCTGCTGTTGAAGTAAACTCACTTCATGCTGCAGCCTGCCATAAAACAAAAGAGTTTGACTCATCTCAGTACTCATCCAATCATACTGTTGTGTATAAGCACAGTCTGTATTTCTGTTACGTGTGGTTTTTAGACCTATTGCTTTGCTCCTGAGTGTTTTGTCGCTCCTGTCGCAGCTGTTGTATTTGCTGACTTTGATCACAGTTGTGCGTTTGCAGTCTCCTTAACTCCTCCTTCCATTGCTCCGCCTCTAACTCCGCCTGCTTGAGCCGAGCACGGCCAGAAAGCACAGCCTCACGAAGTTGCTCCACCTCTTCACTGCTCACTTTAATAACAAATTATATTATTAGTTGAATATTTAAACATGAGCCTTAACCTTTAGGTCCATGGAAACCTAAAGGTCCTTTCATTATTCAACAACATTGCTGAGTATGCATTGTGTGAAACCATCAGCTATATGTATGGAAATGCGATATCGAGCATCTATTTACATATATATCTATGGTCTGTGCTGGTGCGATTGAATAGAGGTGTGGACTAATTTGCATATTCATGGTTCCGCATATACTAATTCAGAGTCCTGCAATGGGTACCAGCAGATTCCTGCATAAAAATGTCTAAAACGGGTGGATTGTGACATTTCCAAAATTCACAGGCGGGGATGTGGGCAGATAATTAACTCTGTGCGTGCGGGTCGTAGCGCGAATGAAAACAATTTTTACAATATTTGTATGTCTAAATTACCATTACATGCGCAACATATGACATTTGACCCATCACGTCACCACCACTGGGACAGTGCGCAACCTTTGTTGATGCTTCTCGTAGCCTAGTTGGAGCGAGTGTTGCAGGAGTTGTATAAAGTTTTGCAGTTGATAACCGGAAACTGGGAACATCTTCTCTTAGTAAGCATTTCAAACGAGACTTGTAGGAGCACAGCAGGGGTTGTGTAGGTAGGTTGCATTTTTTTCTTGTTCTTTTTCCAGTAATGGGTATATTTGTGTATAGTTATCAGGTTCCATCGTCTATTTAGGTGCCGATGATGGGCTACTTGAATGCCGCAAAACAAAGTGCACTTTAGCGTACGAGAGATAAAAAATAAAGCACTTTAATTGGAATGATTTTTGCGTGTGTGAATTATGCGTATGCAGGTAACGAGCCAAATATTAATAGATCTGTGCTGGTGCGGATTTAATTTTTATATTATCATGGGTGACGGGTCGGATCTGGTGCTGAACTTTGCGGTACGGGTGGGAGCGGATCTCCAAAAATGGACCCGTGCTGGAATCTGTGCTAATTGAGGCAAGGGTGTAGAGTTACATTAAAGCTGTTTTAAAGCATAAAGAAATTATTATCACAGGAAAAACTTTTCTATATGCTATTATGATGCTCAAAGAATATTTTTTAAAAGATAAAATTATCAACTACAGGGGGACTTTAAATTATGTTTATTTGACTGTTTAGACTATAGGGATTTTACTCCACGTAAGAAGGCTCACATACCTTGCAAGACTTAAATGCCGCACAGAGGTGGTTTAAATGCATCTTGTGAATTTCAATCATAAGAAACAACACGCTTGAATATTTATTACTGATTGATAGGACAGCAACTACAAATTAATTTTTTTCCATAGCACTTTTCATTATGTCTATGGCATGTTGTGTTTCCTTGTTTTTTAGGGACATTCCATAGACGTAATGTTTTTATACATACTGTACACACACACACACCTGTCTCTCGTGCAACTGTGGACAGACGTCCCTCTAACTGTTGTCTCAGTCTCTCATTGGTTCTGATGGAGTCTTCCAGACGCTGACGAAGACAACGAATCTCTCGCAGATGTTCCTCAATCACATCCACACCTGTCAACAACATCACATCTGATGACTTTTATGAGAAACCTTTATGTCTATAAACACAGAGACTTTGACCATCTATGTTACAGAGTTCAACTCAATTAAGTTTAATTTTTGGTTGTTCCTTCTTTTTATCATACACTTAAATGAGCTACACGTGGATGACACACACACACCTGATTGGCTGTTCCCAGTCTGTAAATAATATGATCCATCAAAGCCTTGTATATTTCCCAAGCCCCACAATGCACTGCTGTCCATCAAGTTTGTGTGTGTCTGTAGAGATGGGCCACCACTATGTCCCAGTGCATGATGGGGTACTGGTGATGTATAACTGAAGGAATGAGGGCTGTGCGCTGGGTGCTGATAGCTGTAGAGTGAATGAGGGGCACTGAAAGCTGAAGGACAAAGAAGAAATTTGGTTTAGAGAGATGCGCAGACACTCGACTTGATTTTGCCAAGTGAGAGATGTCCTCAAGTCAACATATTGTGTTGATCCAAGGACAACATTTTTGTAAATAAAACCTAAACCCACCCCAAACCCTAACCATAACTGAACCCTAAAATCCGAGGGACCTGATAAATGAAAAACAAGCACCTAATTCTGGTTGTAAGCTTAAACTTGAAACTCTAAACATATTTTCTGAAATCTCATTGGTTGATTGAAATGTTGTTCCAGGGTCAACATAATGTAAAACCACTTGGCAAATTCAGGAGAGCCACGCACAGACTCTTAATTGAAACGGTCAGTGACCCACATCACAACACCACTGTGTCTTCACAGGCAGCTGCTGTCATTCATGTTTTTCAATATTCAGGGTGAAAATCAAAGACAATCTGTTTAATGACTGTTAAATTAAGCTCTCATAACTAGCAAGTACAATTTATATATAGCTGTGTTTGAGGGCTGGTTATGCAGTAATTTACACACAACACAGGTGTGTGTTAATCAGTCAGGTAAAATAAAAACACACACTATCACACACACATGCTCAAACATGTGTGCTCACTTCTCACTGGTGGCCTGTGACCGTTCACAGTCCTGCCCTCTAGAGCAAGACAGGAGATGGGGTCAGAGGTCAGGTTAGCAGACCAGTACTGGTTTGGGGTCAGGGGCTGGGAACTGGACATGGGTCCGAAAAATAAACCTGTAGATATTACAGCAAACAGTAAGTTTTAACAGAACTTTAAATACTAACACCACCTTCTGAACCTCAATCTGGCTAATTCTGATTTGCACAGGTGGTTTAAAATTAATCCTGTATATTCTAATTCAGGAGTTAGTAATCTGTATCTACAGTAATATGTGTTTTTAGAGAATTTTTAAGACATGACTAACTAATAAAGATTAAAGCTTATTTTAAACCCTGTCCGGTAAAGGAGTTAAAGTTTAAAACATTTGCTAGAGTAAAGATTTTTTACCATAAAGAATTAAAGTTTAAAACTTTTTTACCATAAAGGGTTTAAGTTTAAAAAAAATTATTGTAAAGAGTTAAACCTTTAAAAAAAATTACCATAAAGAGTTAAAGTTTAAAAAAATTACCATAAAGAGTTAAAGTTAAAAGAATACCATAAAGAGTAAAAAAGTAACGTAAAGAGTTAAAGTTTAAAACATTTTTGTTGTAAAGAGTTAAACTTTTAAAAAACATCTTTACCGTAAAGTGTTAAAGTTTGAAACATTTTTGTTGTAAAGAGTTAAACTTTTAAAAAACATCTTTACCGTAAAGTGTTAAAGTTTGAAACATTTTTACTGTAAAGAGTTAAAGTTTTTAAAAAATTACCGTAAGGAGTTTAAAAAAGTACAGTAAAAAGTTAAAGTTTAAAAAAAACGTACCATAAAGAGTTACAGCTTAAAACATTTCCTAGTGTAAAGACTTTTTACCGTAAAGAGTTAAAGTTTACAAAAATTTTACCATAAAGAGTTAAAAACACAGTTAAAAATACTGTAAAGAGTTAAAAGGTAACGTACAGAGTTAAAGTTTAAAACATTTTTACTGTGAAGAGTTAAAAAAGTGACGTAAAGAGATAAAGTTTAAAAAATGTTCTACTGTAAAGATTTTTACTGTAAAGAGTTAAAGTTTAAAACATTTTTATTGTAAAGAGTTAAACTTTAAAAAAAAAATTTACCATAAAGAGATAAAGTTTGAACAATTTTTACTGTAAAGAGTTAAAGTTGAAAAAATGACTGTAAAGGTTTAAAAAAGTACAGTAAAAAGTTAAAGTTAAAAAAAATTACCATAAAGAGTTACAGCTTTAAACATTTCCTAGTGTAAAGATTTTTTACCCTAAAGAGTTAAAGTTTTAAAAAAATACCGTAAAGAATTAAAAAAGTAACGTAAAGAGTTTAATTTTAAAACATTTTCACTGTAAAGAGTTAAAGTTTTTAAAAATGTTACCATAAAGAGTTAAAGTTTAAAAAAACAGTCTAAAGAGTTAAAAAAGTGACGTAAAGAGTTAAAGTTTAAAACATTTGCTAGTGTAAAGTTTTTTTTACCATAACGAGTTAAAGTTTAAAACATTTTTACTGTAAAGAGATAAAGTTTAAAACATTTGCTAGTGTAAAGTTTTTTTACCATAAAGAGTTAAATTTTAAAAAATGTTTAAGTTGCAGAAAAAAATGTGGGTTTGATATAAAGTTCAGTTATATAATATAATATTGTATTGCATTGTTACTCTTTGAAGTTTACAGTGGATGTTAATTATATACATTATAAACAGTATTAATGATTAACTTTATTAATAAGTTACATGAGTTGGCTGTACAGCATTAATTTTGTGTCTATATGCCTTCAAAATAACAAAATATACACAAAGCTGCAGTGTTTGTGTGTTTAAACAGATGTAAAGGTTGCTGTACCTGTATCTTTTTGTCTAGGCTCCACCTCTTCCTGTACAAACTCACTGGTCACATCCATGTCTGAACACAGATCCAGATCCTCATTGGTGGAGACTCTTTCATCAGACACATACGAAGCATGATCTGATTGGTCTGTAGTCTCAGAGGGGGCGTGGCTGCTGCAGGGTGTGTCAGGTCGTCGTCGAAGCTTGGTGTGGAGAGACTCGATGATTTGGTCTTTCTGTTGAAGCTCCTTACTCAACCTGCTGATGTCACAGAGAACATGAAGATCAACTCTTAACAGCCATCAAAATAATGACTCTTATTCAAGAGAAGATGCTCACCTCAATGCTAGAAGTTCATGTCGACGTGCTTTCTCCTCTTGCTGCTCAGAAAGATCACCTGAACAAAAGTGTTGTAATAAATCAGCACACATTCACAGCTGTGAATAAATGATGAATCTGAATGTGTCTGTATAAATCACGTTGTGTGGTGTTTGCATGCTTACATCCGCTGATCTTGCTGCTGACTCTCTGAGCGAGAGAGGAACTCTGTGAAAGCTGCTCTCTAAAGCTTTGACCCATGTAATAATCGATGTCATTGGCACGCAGCAGCTCTTCAAAGCCTTTGGTGGTGTCGCTCAGGTGTTGCGTGAGGATGTGACAGATGCCCCGCCCCTCTCTCATCCTCTGACGCAGATGTGACAGTTCCCTCGCCTGAGCCTGGATCAGTGTGTTGTACTTCCTGTTAAAACAGGAAGTTATTTTTATTATTATTTATTCAAGTCTGAGTTATTCATTAATAATGTTGATATTTGGGATGCTTTTGGGCTAGCTTTGAATGGCCATTGGGCGATTTTGTTATGTGGATCTGGCAACCTCGGCTATGTGCATGTGCGGATTATATCAAATTATACAAATTAGGAATGTTTTTTTTAGTTAAATGTGTGCAAAGTCCCTCCCCCAGAGGATGTCATTCTTTAACGGTTGATGATTGGCTCTTTTTACTCGAAGGCGGGACCGTGTTGACCATTGGGATCTCCCCCATTCATAGCAATAGCAGTGATGCATCTTGTTAATATTAAATATCTTTGCACGGACTCACCCGGGCCAAGTGGCACATTTGCCCTCTTCCGATCGACTCTCCCCGTCCAGTTTCGAGCTTTTCATTTGGGTCTCCAGCAGGGCCACACGACTCACCAGCTCCTGAAGCTCTTTACTGGGCTTCATCGGCCCGTCAGACTGCCATCCTTCATCTTCATCTACAGCACTGACAACAGTTGAGGCCTGAAACTCCCAGTTCACCTGCCGGATTAATTAACATAATATTACAAAATATATCTGGTGGACAAAACCCTTTTAATGTTTATTTCACGCAAGATTACCTTACGTGGCGTGCGCTCCAGACTTGATGCATAGTCTGAGGTCGACGAGAGCGAGCGCACGCGCAGTTGAAGGCTGCGGATGACTTTGTGGCAGCGAGAGAGCTGTGCACGCAGGTCCTGCACCAAACACTTCAGAGAAGCGGGGTCATCATCCATCGAAGTACCATGCCAACCACGCCGTCTGCTCCCCACACCCGAAAGTGAGATGCACATCTCAGACTCATCCAGTTCTGCCGGAGAAAAAATGAAGTGCAGATACAGTACAGATGATGCAGATGCACGTTTGATGTTTGCAGCAGATATATTACTGTAGCACTGTATTTTGTTGTCGCTTCGTCAATTAAAAGAAAACACTTCCCTGCCAATGACGAGTTTTTATGGCAATTCATACTTCAGCTTTTATCCACTAGGTGGTGCTCTTACACAACTTATAAAAAAACACTTATGCTGCATTCAGACCAGCTGCGCTAGAAGGCGTCAAGCGCGAGTGATTTCAATGTTAAGTCAATGTAAAGATGCGTTGACGCGCGTCTGGAGGTCTCGTGGGCGTGAATGAGGCGTTTAGTGCAATTGAAAAATGTAACTTTTTGCGGAAAAACGCGCCACGTTAACCAATCAGGAGCTTGCTCTAGTAGTGACGTGATTACAGGAAGCTAGCAGAGTCACAGAACCCCCTCCCATGACGAGAATGTCCGTGTGAATGTCTCGATGACTAGAATTTCACGCACGGCTTTCACACGTGAATGAAGCCAGTAAACTCAAAATGTTCAAGCGGCAAACTAGATGCAGTAGATGCAAATTTGACGCCTCAAACGCGGCTTGTGTGAACCCACGGTTAAGGATCCACTGATCCAAAAACAGTAAAAACTCTGTGTATGTTTTGATCATAGCTCTGTATCTTTACTAAAACGCAATTATCTCAACATTTTGTTCAAAATGTGGTATTTTTGAAGAAATCTTCCCATATTTGAGACATGATAAAAGACAACAAATGAAGGGGATCTGTTCTCTCATTTGATATATTGTATGTTTATACTGTATATTTAAATTAGAAAAAATGTTTTGGAAAGCATTAAACTTTTGTGAAAATCACAAAAAATCCTGGTGCTCCCTGGCAACTTTTTTTTTTAAAAAGCTGGCGGGGAAAGAGTTAATATGTGTGTTATTTACCTGGGCTGCTGGTGTTTTCTCTCTCAGCTTCATTCTCACTTCGACCACTCGTCTCATAACCCAAATCTTGAAGATCCACCTGAACCTGTTTACTGTCCCTCTGAACGGCACTTTCCGCTGAAACACAGACATGTTTGTTGTAAAGGACTGTCAATCATTTCAATAAAAATAGTGAATAAGCATTTGAAGTGGACCTTACTGTATAAAAAATGTATTCATGTTTTACTTTAAATCTGTCCATAGATTTGTGTGAGTAGTAGTTTTAGATGATCTGACATGATACCCTTCATCTATCATGTTAAATGATTAAATGTTGGTGTGTGTTCTCACTCAGGAGTTCCCTGTAGTCTTTCAGTTGTTCATTGAGCGCATGAACCGTCGCCTCAGACACCATCAGTCTCTCCTGTAGATCACGACTCTCCTGACGACTCACGGCGAGGTCACTACGAAGATGTTCAGCCTGCTCCCGAAGCCCCGCCTCCACGTGCTGCCAGAACCCATTGGCTCCACCTCCAGCACCTGAATCCGTGCAGTCCCCCTCGACCTCATCCTGATTAACAAATACAAAGACGCTGAATATTCATTTACACTGATGCTTTGGGTGTATCACATCTATTGTGAATATAAACACGGCTGGAGAATGATCACCTGAGCTTTGCAATGATCTGTAGGTTTGTGTGACAGCAGCGCTCCGAGGTCCAGAGAATGTGGTCTGGTGCACCTCCTCTTCCACCTCCCCTCCTTCAGCTTTATCCACGGAGGTCTGCGCTTGCCCAGAGGAATCTGATCATCTTGACCTTCATCATCATCATCTTCCTCATCTTCCTCCTCCTCCTGGTAGCCTCTCTGAAGCTCATGGGAGTTCATCCGATCTGTTTCATTGTGACACTTGACAGATACTTCATCCACTGCTCTTAATTCTGACCCAGATTTTAATTCACATCTCAGTTGTAATCCAGTTTCACTTTGATTTGGCGCAGCTCTTCTTTCATGCAGACTGGGTTGAGTGTTTCTACGAGAACCATGATACCAAAACACATCAAAACTACAACTGATGGCAAATGAACTACAATTGAGGTTGTATGCGATGGATGTGGGTACCTGCAGTTAGTGTGTGAAGAGCATTCGGCCCGATTCATCAGATCTGCTGCGTCTACATCTTCACATTGTGCCCCTTCTTTTGTATTTTGGGACAACAACCCTACATTCATTGGTCCACTAAACATCCCGGCATTCTGTAAGAAAAGCATCAAAAATTAACTGATTTGTCATGAAACATGTATGTTTGAGTGAATTTTCATTGTTTTTCTCATGAAACTTTATTTTGTGCTCATTTCTCTCTAGAAAAATTGAGTTTTATCCATAATAGCACAGAGATAGATGTAGAGTAGATTAGAGGTCACAGGACCCCAATACAAAGTCATATAGAAGACCTCCAATCTAAGAGACCTGAACTAGACCCACAAACATTTAAATTAAAGTGCAACATGTAAAGCCTGCTGAAGCGGTAAAACATATGGGTTGGTCAAAGGGTTAAATTTATGCCCAGATTAAAGGTTTGCTAAATAAACCCTTGCTTACAAAAAATAACTATTGATAATAAAGTTTTAGTAGTTTTGTGTGATTTAAAAATGGCTTCCATGAGCAAACAGCAGCTGAATGAAATATTTCATGTTACCGTTGGATCGCTCAAACTCTGAGCTGTGAGTCCGACATCATCCTCATCCTCATCCTCGATGCTGTCTGTGAATGCCTCACTGCTGCTCTCATGCTCTTCCTCATCTTCATCTTCATCACTGCTGGATTCTAGAGGAAACACAACAGAAGGTCATGAAGTCTCACATATTTTCATTATTTTTCTTCATTTCATCGTATTCTCCTCCTTCATCTTTGTCTCTCTCTCACTCTCTCTACATGAAAGCATGAATCATTTGTAGTTACATTTTCTCCACAGTTTGTCATTTACTGTGAGTTTCCATAATAGGTTCTAATTAAATTCACTATAGTAATGCTAACACATTAACTCATTCCCCGCCATTGACGAGTTATCTCGTCAATTATGAGTTAATATTTAACTAATAAATATGCTTTTCTGGACGAATTTCAAAGTGAAAGTGTAATACCGCTTTTATCTACTGGATGGCCAAAACCGAATTTATCAAAAACGGAAGTTAAAAAGAAGTAATGATTTATTTTAACTGCCTTTATGTTTGATAGTCATTGAGAGAGTCTGATCTCTAACATAAATTCCTTTACAAAAACGCAATTTTTTAAGCTTTTTCCTCAAAATGTTGTATTTTTGAAGAGAAATATCCATATTTCAGTGGTTAAATTAAGTGGAAAAAGTAAATATATAATGAAACGTTTTTTCCCCATTTTGTTTGTTTGTTTGTTTGTTTATTTATTGTTTGTTTGAAAGCAAAGGGTGTGTTCTTTAATTTGATATAATTTGTATGTTTATATATTTATAGAAGATAATTTTTCCTGCAAGGAATTTTGTGAAACTTTTGTTAAAATCACAAAAATGCAGGTGGGCAACTTTTCTCAAAAAGGCTGGCGGTGAATGAGTTAACATACAAGTAACTACAGCATTAACTGTGGTCGTCTCAATAGGGTTATTTAAAAATAAACACTTTCCTTATTTCATAAAAAAAACATGAATAAATGACATAATGTGATAAACTGTATAGATGTATGTTGTGTCAGTTGCTTCTCAATGATAAATTATTTACAAGTAAAAACATCAATGAGTTGTTTCCCGGACAGGGATTACCTTAAACCAGGACTAGACCTTAGTTTAAATATGAAATATAACAAGTTTGAACAAACATGCCTTAGTAAAAAAAAACTGGCGTGCATTTTGAGGCAAACAAAGGGCACTGATGTATTTTAAGATATGTCAGTACAAGTTGTTTTCAGTTTGGACAGCTCTTACACTTATTTTAGTCTATGACTAGTCTAATCCCTGTGTGGGAAACCACCACATGTGTTTAAAGCTTTATAAATCACCTTGGTTTTACTAATACAGATTAGGATGTTATTATAGTTTAGGATTAAACTTTTCTCTCACATGTACTCAACAGATAGAACAGCACTATTTGATATAAATCATTTTATATTTAATATGCAATATATACATTGTACAAACCCTCTGCTAAGTAACTATGGACTAAATAATGATTCTTTAAGTTTTGCTGACCTGGTGCTTTCATGAAAATGACAGATCACTGAAAGGCTATTAGTCAGTACTGGTTTAACAGTTAATGGATATTTTCTTTGTAGTTTAATGTAATCGTGTTTGTAATCTTTATCTGAAACTGACACACAGTAACAGTCATGCAGACATTTGCAATGCAAGAACTCTTCATGCATGTGTGATTCACAGACAGATTCAATACATCAACAGAATTAATCTGATTTGTTTCAATCCTAAATACATTTGATTACACTGCAAAATATCACTTTCTTACTTAGTATTTTTGTCTTGTTTTCAGTAGAAATATCTAAAAATTCTTAAATTGAGATGCTTTTTCTTGATGAGCAAAATGAGTAAATAAGTCTAGTTTTAAGACAAATAATACACAATTTAAGTGAAATTGTCCTAAAAACAACCAAAATTAACTGCCAATGGGGTGAGAAAAAAAATTGTGAAACAAGATTTCTTTTTTCTTAAACACTTAAGTCATGTAAAATTTTCTCACCCCATTGGCAGATAATTTAGCTTGTTTTGAGCAGAAATTCACTTAAATTGTATATTTTTTGTCTAAAAACTAGTATTATTTTCTCAGGTCATTTTGCTCATTAAGAAAATACATCTTGATTTAAGAATTTTTAGATATTTCTACTGAAAACAAGACAAAAATACTAAGTAAGAAAGTCATTTTTTGCAGTGTACTGAAAAGTATACTGACTGAATTTAACATTTTAAAGAGACATGGATTATAATGTATATACTATAAAATATTTCAGTGTTGCAAAGTAATTTAATATAAAATTTATATTAATAATTTTAAAATATAAAATTAATTTAAACTTCACTTACTGTTGTGTTTTCATGTCAAATGCATTTTTAGCTTGTTTTCTAAAAAAATATGCAAAAGAAAAGTGTGTGTCCTCCAGTAGTAATCTATTGTGTGTTCAATAATAATGAAAACTGACTTATACAGACAATAATAAACAATGAAAAAATACAAAAGTGGGTGCCATGGAAGAAATGTTTAGATTTATTTCTTTTCTTTTGAATATACATTAAATAGATGAGTTATATTATCCATTAACAGGAATGAAACAAATGAAATGGTGAAGCGTAACCAGCTGTGATATTAAGGAATGTTTGTTCAACTCTTAAAAGCGTTAGTTCACTCCAGAACAAATAGTTTTTAACATTCATTACTCACTCTCATGTCGTTCCAAACAGTTTTTGGAATTATGTGAAAGATTATGGGGGTGCCTCAGCCAAGCCCCCCGTCAGATGTGATCCTGGATCAATGTTTTAATTAAAGAAACCCCAAATTACCCTCAACTCAAACCCTAACCATTATAACCCCTTAAATTAGTGTGAAATAATAGTTTGAGAAGAATGTTTTTTTAAAAGCCCCCAATCCTAAATCTAACAATCTGTCAAATCTTCCAGAAAACTGTGTGAGGTGCACTTAAGAGTTTACATTTATTTCAGACAGAAATTTTCTAAATTTAGTTTATTGTGACAAATAATGGACAGAATTGTTTTGTGGCAGCGCAGCACGATAATTTTTAATTGATGTAGTATTTGAATTTGAATAAAACCAGGGCAGCCCATAATTTTTTGTTTTTTAGAGGGGGTCCGGGACCACCCCGCCCCCCCCCCCCCCATTCAAAAACTAGTTACACACCCATAACACACAAAGTAAGATATATTTTATCCTGCTTTTGTAAAAATGTGTCGAAGACTTAAGTTTCTGGGCATTGAGTTGCATTGCAGTGTATTTAGGCTCAGAAAGATCTCAGATTTAATGAGAAGTGTCTTCATTTGTGTTGTGAAGATGAACAAAAGTCTTATGGGTGTGGAAGGACATGAGGGTGAGAAAGTAATGACATCATTCCTGGGTGAACTAACCCTTCATCATGCAAACTGCTTTAGTAATTACACAGTTAAAATATGACATGTTGATTTAGTGAGAGGTTCTCAAAAAGGTATCCAGGGACCCCAGTGGTCCTTAATGCTTATCCAGGGGGTTCATAAAGTCATTTGTTATAAATGATATATTTGTGTTGTATTATTAGGAAGGGGATATTTACATCGACGAACCATGCCACTGTTTTAAGAGCATTTTAAAAGTATTACTGTTAATAATAATAATAATAACTTGAATAAGTTATAGAGTCCTCGCACCTTAATGCTCAGGCCCTAACAAAACAACTCCTCTAAAAAACACATGCATTTAAACATTATGAAACAAGTGTAAAAATATGCTTCTAAGTTAGAATATGCTTAGTAACTGTTTGAATTTTAAGGAGGTCCTTGGAAACTTTGGGGTCCCTGGCTGCAAAAAGTTTGTGAACCCCTGCTTTAGTGTAAAGATGGAGACTAACAGCACAGTTTACATCAGCTCAGATCTTTATAAAGGAGAGATGATGTCTATATAATGCAGGCATGTCTGAATCGTCTGAAAATCATGGATGAAATCACTTAAAAACAAAAACAATCGTTACACAAAACAAGGCAAACAAGTTTAAGAAATATCAAACACACACACACACACGTGAGAAACATACAGTACACTGAACGACAGCTCTGTTCATGCTTCAGTTATTAGTTCATAAAGAGTTAACCCCAACTCTGCCGCTGTGTCCCACCTCCATAATCCGTCTGTGTCAGACTAGCGGCCCGGTCTATAGCCAGAGCCGTCGCTCGGGTCCTCGCCAGAACTTCTTCCAGTTGCCCTCGAAGTGCCTGAAGTGACTTCAGTTCCTCATGCAGATCATCGCTGTCGACACATCACACAGGTTAAAACACAATGATAAATTCACAACTTCATTCCCTGCAGAAGCACCGATCAACACATCTATTATATCTGATACTGAATCACAGTGTATGAATGCAGTGAGGGATTGTGAGACAGCTGTTGCTGGGTTCTGACCTGTCTCCCTCACACTGAATGCGTCTGAGGTTCTGATAAAGAGACGTCTCGGACCTTAAAGATTCGTTCAGGATCTTCTGTTCAGACATGAGTTGCTGTAGGAAACACTAACAGACACACATATCTTAACACACATCTACAAAACATCAAGTATCTGTACCATTTTAGATGCTTTAATCACATAAAAAATGTCTGATTTGTGAAAATCATAACATGTTTATATAAAAGCCCATTTTCCCACTGCACGCACACGAGAACGTCTGACCCCTAAAGTCTGGTTCATTTGACTAGTGTGATTGTTCTGTACCGTACCGTGATGTGGTACACTCAACTAGGGATGTGCACGAATGGTTGAATATTGGGTCTGCGATAATAATTTGAATAGAAAAAATGCTTTTCGAATGTTTGTGCCACAGCAGGGTTAATGCTACTGCACATCTAATGCTTTTTCACCTTACCTGTACTGTCTTTTAAAGACTTTAAAGGCGGAGTACATGATGTTTAAAAGCCAATGTTGATATTTGAAATCACCTAAACAAACACGCCCCTACCCCAATAGAATCTGGACCTTCTGTTGATAGACCCGCCCCACACATACGCAACCCGGCAAGGATGTCGGTTAGTAGACACGCTCCTTACTGCTGATTGGCTATAAGTGTGTTTTGATAGTCGGCCCGTCTCCTTTTTCAAAGCGTTTTTCAAACATTGTGGACTCCGCCTTTAATGTAAAATATACATGACAATTAATTTGAGATTGCAAACTAATTTAAGTATTTAGAGTCTCAACCGTACCCCGGTACTCTTGCAGAGGTGCTCTCTCTGGTAAGGTTTAGTTTGGTTTAGGAGCAGGGCACAATGGCCGTCCTTTAAGCGTGATGTCTGCCAAACCACCACCAGCTGAACCCGTCTAATCTCCTTATCTGGGTTTTTTCCCCCTAGGACTTTTCCCATTGGGTTTTTCTCCTAGGGTTTTTTCCACCCCTGGGAGTCAGCCGACTTTGGCTTAACCCAGCACCCATTTCTATACATTACATATTACTACGCTCGCTTGTTCAGTTTAATTTCAACCGCTGTATTTTCCTACTTATGTTGTCTGTCGATTTTTCTGTGTTTCCCCTGCTTCTATTGTTGTAAAGCTGCTTTGAAACTATTACTAATTGTAAAAAGTGCTATATAAATAAAATTTAATTGAATTGAACAATGGTGTGAGTGTTAACTAGAGGTGTGCAAGATATATCGTTTGCATATATATAATACCATTGTTGTTGTTTTAACGATGTGCAAAATCATATTATTGAGTATACAGTATCACTTACTTTTCAAAAAACAGCCTTCAGTGCCCACAAATTCAATTTGCATATGCTTTCAGAGCATGATGTAGCAGCACATGTGATTGCAGCATGTGTATGGCTCGTAAAAATCAACGTTATATTAATTTTTAATACTTTAGCCGATCACGTTTTTTTTTTCAATTTCTGTCGCAAGCGGAGGACGTGCACGGGCCGGCTGTGGTTTTTCTCATGTCTTTCACGTGTGTGAGGGATGTTACCTGATAATCTGAAATCAAGGTCCCATCATGTGCTGCCGCCAGCGCAGAGCGCAACTCTAACACTTCCACCTACACACAGACACACACACAGACACACACACACACACACAGACACTCTTATTAATAATACAGAAAGACTTCACATCAATAAAAATAGCACTAAATTTATAGTGTGTGTGTGTGTGTGTGTGTGTGTGTGTGTGTGTGTGTGTGTGTGTGTGTGTGTGTGTGTGTGTGTGTGTGTGTTACCTCAGTCTGTTTGTATTTCTTTAGAGTCAGCTGTAATTCTTCTTTAATGGTTTGTATTTCAGGATCATCTTTGGCACTCATACAAACTGCTGCTCATCAGAAACACACAGAAGAGTTTTACAATGAACCGAATCAATGACAGTAAAGTGTAAATTTACTGTAGTAAAACTCACCCTGTGCTGTATCTGCTGGTGTTGAGCTTATTATCACCTCACTTTGAACCTGCAAAAGCTCCTACAAACATAAACACAGAGACTTTATCAAGACATAAAATAATAATAAAATAACAATAAACGAAATACATAAAATAACAATAAAATTAAAATAAACTAAATATATATAATAAAATAACATAAAATAATAAAATATATATATAAAATAACAAACTAAGTAAATGAAATAACAAAAAAACGAATAAGAAACATTTCTAAGCAATAAACAAAAAAGATGAATCTAAAATAAAATCAAAACTAAACAATAAAATAAAAATGAGGTAAATAATAAAATAAAATCTGATGGAAAGATTACTCATCACTTCAGATGGCGCATCTTACAGTTTTTCTTAAAACTACACAAATCTGTAAGTGCATTTCTCAAAACACAACATGATGGATCACCTGCAGACGTCTGTAACGCCTGTAAATCCTTCGTTCATTCCTCAAAAGTATAAACTTAAAAGATTATTAATTGTGGGATATTGACGCATTTAAGAGAGAGATTGGACAAGATCCTACACCTCGACCTGTCCCGGTCTGTTGGGATGTATTCCTCTTTCAATGCAATAATAAAACACAATAATCAGAATCATCCTTATACAGGATCTCTATGAACACGAACAGATGCTGTATGTTGAATGATCTGAGATTCTCATAGATATGATGATTGACAGATGATAATAAATAGATTAATCATACTGCATTGGATGACTTTTACAATAAACTAATGCCCAGATGTTTTGGGTGGTGAGACAATTCAACAGAGAACCAGTATAACAATGTAAGAAACAGCAGAACATTGGACATAATCAACTGCAAACTTTACAAAAGAATGAGAAATCACTGATGTGCAAAAGTAGTTTTATAAAATGAATCTGTGATCTGAGAAATGCACCAAAACACCTGAAATGTAAACGAGGTATAAATGAGGTGTCAGGTGTGTGTTTGTGTTACCTGTATGAAGTTTTCTTTCTCTTTAAGAAGACTCTTTAGGGTCTGTATCTCTCTCGTCGCAGGAACAGCTGCATCTCTTTCACGCTCTCGGTTCGCTTCATTCAGCTCCTGTTCACGTGACAAAAGCTGCCGGCGCAATTCCTGCACCTGATCCGAACGCTCCGATATCACCTGTCCCAACCGCATCCCATAATCCTGAGAGAAACAGACAAACACTGAAGTAAGAAACAAACCACTCATGGCATTTTAATTTTTTCAATCAAAAAATCTGAATCATAAAAGCTCATTGAAAGTTTTGTGAATGTTTTGTTTTGGTTGTCTGTACCTGCGTGTCTTGATCTCTTCTGCTGATGATGTCTAGCAGCTCTGTGATCTGTCTGTGGTGTTCCTGCACCTGTCTGCTGCGTTCTGACATCACTTCCTGAAACAGACGCTCTTTCACAGACAGATGAGATTGCAGGTCGTGTAGGATGTCAGCAGGGCCGGGCAACGCCTTCTTTAACAACGCTGACCTCAGTTCCTACACAAAATACTTTCAGTGACTTTTTGGCCAACACATCATACAGCTTGACAAACATGTTTGTGTGTGTTTACCTCGGTCTGTTTGCTGTGTGTGTGTAAAGCCGTCTGTAGCTGGTGTATGATGCTGTCTCGCTCTCGTATTGCGTGTGCATGTTTCTCATCGCTCTGTTCTTTCAAACTCTTGAGTTTTTGGCAGGATTCCTGCGTTCTCTCCAGATCCAGCTCTTTACTGCGCACCAAACCGTCCAAACTCTTCACACACACACATTTCAACAGGTTTAATCACAGATATAAACAGACGGTTTGTTTGTGTATTATGAAACATGACAACACACACCGTGATCGTGTCGTTGTTATTGTTCAGGATGTTGTTCAGTCTCTCCAGATCTCGGTCTTTTTCACGGAGGGCCAGTTGCAGTCGACGCACCTCGCAGTCTTTCTCTTCCAGACAGCGAAACTTCTCATCGATTGAATTCTAGACAAACACACAATCTGAAGAAATGAATCTCAAAAAGCTAGAGAGTGGTTGCTACTAGTATGTGGTTATCTAGTTGTTAGGATGTTGCTATAATGCTTTACAGTTGTTATGCTATGTTCAGACCAGCCGCGGTAGAGGCGTCAAGTGCGAGTGATTTCAATGTTAAGTCAATGTAAAGACGTGATGACGCGCGTCTGGAGGTCTCGCGGCGCAAATGAGGCATTTAGTGAGGCACAGTAGATGCAATTCTGCCTCATTTCGAAAATTGAGCGTTGCCGCAGGAAACGCGCGAGTAAAACATTTTGAACTTTGGCAGAAAAACGCGGCACGTTAACCAATCAGGAGCTTGTTCTAGTAGTGATGTGATTACAAAAAGCAAGTTGCAGAAGCCCCTCCCATGATGCAAATTTCTGCGTGAATGTCTCAATAACTAGAATTTCATGCGCGGCTTTCACGCGAAAATGAAGCAAGTAAACTGAAATTGTTCAAGCGGCAAACTAGACGCGGTAGATGCAAATTTGACGCCTCAGTTAGAGTTATGTTAAGTTGTAGCTTATTGGCCATGTTGTGTTAGAGAAGTAACATTTTAATGATATCCGTAACGTTAACTATAATGATAACTATATAAGTGCTAACATCACTGGACGATAACAATAACTGTTAATTCACTCGTGCGCTGCAGTACTTCTGCAAATCATTTACCTGCAATAGCATAAACCAATATCATAGATTTCCTTTATTAAATACTTTTGCAATTGTTAACATACCGTTGAACATGTAAATATGCTGTTCTTGTTGTATTTAAAGAAACTACAACCAGCAGATGTCTTCAGCACGCTGTGTTTCAATTATCTCTAACTATAATTTATAATTTTATGTTATGGACTTCAGTGAGGAGCTTCTTTACAGTCTCGCCTGTCATTCAGAATAAAAAATTTGAAGTCACCATGAAATTGAAATGAAAAACTTTAAAGTTTTAAAAAATAAAACAAAGTTTTTTGTATGAAATATTGTAGTTTTTTTATAAACAAGGTTCCCACGCCTTAGTTATCTTCAAATTCAAGGACCTTTAAGGACTTTCCAGGTCCAGTACCCTCAAATTCAAGGACTAAATGTGGGAACATTTCAAGTGAGAGCTAGTTTACATCGTGTTACCTTTTAAGACACGTTGTTACAGTTTCCTTTCGAGGGAACTCACGCTGCGTCACTGCGGTGACACTTTGGGGACGCCTCCAGGGGTAAGTGCGTCTGAATGTGTATATCAAATTCAACCAATGAGGAGGCTTAATGACAAAGACAGGGTGACGCGGGAGCCAGGAAGTATATCGCTATCTGAAATATTGCCAAAGACGGCGTTACAGGGACGCAGGAAGTATGGCAAGAGAGACGCAGCGTCTCGTTCCCTTCTCAGGAAACAACAGTTACATACGTAACCCGAGACGTTTTCATGTGTCAAACACAACTATGCAAATAAACATTTTGGTATGAATCAACATTCACATATAGAAGATATAAGCATTTAAAGCGAACAGTTTAGCACGTGTGCTTAAAAAGTCTAGAATTTTTATGATATTATTCTACACTACACAGGGAATAATATGGATTTTTCTCCCCAGAAAACTTCTTTCTCTTTTAATGACCTGTATCTATGTATCTATATTTTCAAAAACTTCCCAGGGCCTTGAATTTTCCCCAGATTCACACACTTTCAAGGATTTCAAGGAGCCGTGGGAACCCTGTATAAATGACTTTTATGTGCACTTCATTATTTAAAAAAAATTATGTAACCTCATAATCTTTAATCAAAAACGTTAACCTCCTCCCCTTCTCGAAATGACCTATCTTTACTTCCTATAGCGCGAGGACAGGGCTATCGGAAACTTGTTTCTGACGGGGAAAAGATCGCAGCAATTAGCAATTAGCGATTAGCAATTAACAACTTCCAATGATCCAATTAATTCTCAATGGACAAAATCAAGCATTTTTTCTCTCATTTCAGAAGCCGTTTCACTCGGATAAACATCACGATACAGAAAAGATCAAGCCCTACTTCTATTTCATGGTGACTTTAAATAGATTTGATTGGCTGTCAATGATTTATCGTTAATCAGTTGGAAAAAATGGCTCCAAAGTGATCCCAATGATATCTTTCCTTGTACCTTAATTGTTCTAGTTGTAATGTGAACTTCGATGTTCTTTTTAATTCAGAATGATTTTTAAAAGTATATAATCATCATTATAGTGTGAACGGCCCTTAATACTATGATCGTAACACACACCTCTAGCGCGCGGTCTCTGTCTTTAATGCGACTCCTCAGCGCGTCCAGTAATGCGTCTCTCTTCGGTGCTGCGGTCGATTCGTGTGAGCGATCCAACAGCTCTGAATACTCCTGCCAATAAAACACAATCACAGTTTGTCAGGCGGCTTCGATCCGTTACTCCAGATACAGAAACAGAAAGCATGCGTGTTACCTGCAGCAGCGCATGTTTGTGATGCAGGCGCTGCTGGAGTCCTGAGATGACTTTGTCTCTGTTTGTGATCTCTGAGCGAGCGTTCATCTCGTGATTTCTCAGCTCACGTGTTTTCTCCTCCAGCTCAGACCGCAACCACGTGAGCGTCTTACGCAGATCCTGCGAGCAGCACGTAAACCCACATCAAAGCCTGAAGCTAAAGGTTTCACACACACACACGGGGATGTGTTTTTTATGCAGACCTGATTGTGTTGCTCAGTGGTTTCTCTGTGCTGAAGAGCGTCTCGCAGGTCAGCCTGCAGTCGGTCTCGAGAGCGCGTCAGATCTTCCATGCGTCTCTGATCGAGTCTGTGATCTCGCTGGCTCGCCTCTAACTGCAGCTGACACAAGAACAGAGAGCTCTGCAACCCCATAACTGAGTCCACCGAGTCCACTGGAGTCTTCAGAGAGACACAAACATAGTGAAATAATGTCAGGTCACCTTTTATCGATATAATGTAAAATTAAGAACAGCAGTCAGACTCATGTGTGCGTGTTTACCTGCATGTGCTGCATTGTTTGGTTCTGAACTTCAATCACATGATGCAACTCCAGAGTCTAGAACAACACACATACACAAACTGAAGGCAAGAACGCTGCTCTTTATTTATGCTATTGTGCTTTGTATCTTTTACATAAGTGACTAAAGTGACATATTTCAAATATTCATCTGCTTCTTAAACCATGCGACCTCATAAGCACCTCATAGTCTTTAGTGCTCAAACTGTCCGTCAGGTTCTGGATGGTTCTCTCTTGGTCTTGTGCGGCCTGCCTGATGGACTGAAGCTCTGTTTCCATCTCACACAGTTTCTCTTGCAGTTTCTGTACAACACAACACACACACAGTTAACACTAAATATAAATGTTTCTAGAGCTAAAAGAGTTTTGAGCTTTATGTTTGCTTAAATAAGAACTAGCATCAAAGTTTAAGTCCTTTAAAAGAACATTTCACGCTCAATGCAACTTTACTTTAATAGACCACTGGTTCTCAAGATGACTTCAAATTATTTGTAATCAGTGGCGGCTGGTGACTTCTCTTCCGAGGGGCGCAAATTCAAAATATGTGTTTGTTGCGTCATGTGAACCTATGTGCATCATGTGTCTTGTCAAAAGAAGTGCCTGCTGCAGACGCTTCGAAGGGTTTATGATAAAAGAGACACTCATGTCTAGGGCTACAACGATTAATCGTGCAAATGAGCGTTTTCTCAATAAATGAATTTTAATGAATTACAGTGAAATCCCGGCACATCCCAAGCCAGGGGGCGCTCTCGTACAGGAACTCCATTTGTGCCACAGAAGTAGTAGCAGCATTACTAGCGCTATTCCAAAAAAAGTCTATAGGAATATTTATATCGCTGTTCTTTAAATTGTTTCAGGTATTTTTATGATAATAAAGAATGTTTTTTTAATGAGTGTTGCTTTTTTTAAATGCACATTATAAACGACTCCGACTCAATGATTTTACATTTTTTGGGCTTAACTTCTATACGTTACATTAGTAATACGTTTGTTTATAATGTTGATTTATAGCCGCAGCAAATTTAGCTGCTTGTGCTATCGTGTATTATGTTGTGCTATCTGTCGATTTTCTGTGCTTTTCACTGCATCTATTATGTAAAGCTGCTTTGATACAATTACCAAATTGTGAAAAGCGCTATATAAATAAAATTGAATTGAATTGAATTGAATTGATAAGGACTTCCTACTGAGATAACTCGTCAATTAAGAGAAAACGCTTCCCTGACAATGACGAGAATTTCCGGCTTTCCGCAATACAGCTATTATTCACCAGGTGGCGCACTTCCGCAACATATACAACCCGGAAGTAGCGCCTCACGTGAAAGAGAAAGAACTCTGTGTATGTTTTAAAGATCGCTCTGCATCTGATCTCTATCAAAAGTCCTTCACAAAAATTTAATTATCTCAGATGGGTGTTTTTGAAGAAACCTATTTGAAACATATTTGAGAGGTGATAAAAGAGAACTAATGAAGGTAGGATGAACGTTTTTTTTAAAGCAGAGGGTCTGTTCTTTCATTTGATATATTGTTTGTTTATATATTTAAAGAAGAACATTTTCTGGAAGGCATTAAACTTTTGTGAAAATCATGAAAAATGCTGGTGCTGGCTGGCAACTTCTTTTTAAAAACACTGGCAGGGAAAGGGTTAATAAGACAAAACAAGCAATAAAATAAGCTAAAACAACCATCAATCAAGCGATTTCTTAATGTTTTCTGATATTTTGTCTAGTTATGGCAAGTTATTTGAATGCGAGATAATCAAAATACATTGATTGTGGGACAGTGCATTAAATGCATTACTGTTGTTTAAATATTGTTGTGGGTCTTGCAGTGAAAATGGTTGAGAACACAATGTTTTTTCATTTCCTCAGAAAATAATAAACATCTCTATCAATTTGTAGAAATACATAAATAAAGTTCTCTGACCTTGTTGCCGGCTTCGCTTTCATGGATCTTCTGCTGCAGCGACTGAACCTGGAGCTGCGCTTTCTGCAGTTCACTGACACACTGTCCAGCTGCGCATTCGTACTGATTCAGCTGCGACTGCTGCTCCTCCATCAGACTCTAAAACACACAACATGTTTGTTGTCTCATGGCACTGATTCATGATGAGTTTGTCTCATTGCAGCTGCACAGAATCTCTTATGTGCATGAGTTCTGTTGCATTCATGTTATAAAGACATCAGTGATGCACTACAGACATTTGAATATTAAAAAGAGAGGAGGCTAAAACTGCTTTACATTACCTGCTTCAAATAAATATTGACTACACATGATAAAAAATTCTCATAGTGGTTTCCATTGAAATGTGAAGTGAATCTTTTTAAAATTTGCAAAAAAACAAAAACAAACTTCATTTAGGTGCCTTTCCATCAAGTTATTTGAGTGAATGACGGTGGTATTGGTAGCCAATAGAAAATAAAACAAGGCATGCTTAGAAAATGGAGAAAGGACTGCATTTAGTTATGATTGGGCAAAATTTTTCTAAATTTATTAGCAGTGCAGCTTGTCCAGTAATTGCCAAATTGAATGCTGTGCACAGAAGAAGGAATGCAGAATTTTTGATGCGGGCACTAACAGCAAGGGCATTATGATGATGTCAAGCTCCATATATGGTAAAGACAACTTCAGCTGATACAGCTAGATGATCAGTCACATGGGTTTAATGTTCCCTATGTCAGAATTTATTCGGCAAATGCGTTTCCATCTCAAATTATTCACATTTACTCTTTTTCCCATAGGTCAAAAACCACCTCAAGCCAGCGCAAAAACTTTTTAAGGCCTAAGCCACATGTACACGGGTGTTTTAAATATTCTCGTCTACACAAGTGCGGTTTAAAAAACTAAATATCTGCACACATATCTGAAAATGCAATAACAAGCAATAAAGCACTGTGCATAGCATGCCAAACCAACAGGTGGTGATATAAACCTAACCATAAAGCCATGTTGGCCAATCAAAAAGTTTGTTTCAGTAACCTGATACTGCATTCATTTGTGCACGAATGGCCAAACCACATAAAAAAGATGTGGTTTTAAAAATACATGTGTTTGTGTGGACATAACTGAATTAATTTAATACAATTCAAGGTTCATAATTTTAGAAACCTCTGCAGTAAATGGACCTCCTAAATACTGTGAAACATCTGACAGTGTTTGTCTTCAAAAACCTCTGAAGCATCTCAGCTCCATTAACTAAGTAATAAACGTGTGTGTGTGTGTGTGTGTGTGTGTGTGTGTGTGTGTGTGTGTGTGTGTGTGTGTGTGTGTGTGTGTGTGTGTGTGTCTTTGTATGTTTGTTCCCCCAGGGCTTTGTGACAGAACTAGGCCAACAGTATATCCACATTCACCATGTTAACCTATTTAACTAGAAAAACATGCTTTGGGTTAAATGAGGAAGACTTCAGGGATATAGTGAATGTCACCGACTGATGCGAAGAGAAACACAAGCGTTCATTGATTTAGTGTTGGTAAAGCTCAACAACACCTTCATTCATCTGTCAATCTGTGTGGATACAGTTGAAGTTTAAAGCTTTAAAATGAATCACAGATTCTTGTGACTGCACCATAAGCCTAAATACAGTGATTGTCTTATAGCAATTTTACACGAAACAGGCTGGCAGCTAGTTAAAGAGTTTGCATTAAGATATAATCAAATATGAAATAAAGCAGATTTGGCGTGCTGTCCGAGGGGAGGGCTTTGAAGAAGAAGGTACTCCCCCCTTCTTAACTGGGATAGATAAACCAGCTGAAAGTGAGGCGATGGGATGCTGCAAAAAACTGTACGGGACAGAAGTGAGGGACGGCTATATCATTGTTGTATCACTTCCCTCCATCATTGGCCTGTCTGCATGCTCACTTCAAGAGATAAAACCTGCAGAGCAGCGCAAACCATCTACTGTACACGGGAGGGGCGTTATGTTCATGTGCACAGATGTTAATAATCCTCACAACGAGGTGTAATAAGCCAAAGGAAAGACATGTCGTGATAGCACAGGACAGAGGTGTATAAAGAGGACTCTTTGCACTGACTGGTGGCCATGACCATGCTTCTCCCGAACTTAGTTAAATAAACTTGTGTTTAAAGAGTCAACCAGCTGGTTGTATCCGTGTCAGACACAAGCAGACACTCTGGTGGGTACTGACTGCATCTTTAATGTTGTCTTGTGAACCTGAAGAAGATGAAATGTATGGCCATGATATAAAAAGCACGTCACCTTTGGAACTTTCTGGACGTAGAAGGGCATGTACTCATCTTGTAAATCCCCCCACAGCTCCTCAAGCTGAGTCAGATTCACCCCTGGATCCAGCTGAATATGTGGAAGATCCGTCTCTTCTGTCCCATCATGAAACAGTTGTGTACTGTCCAGCTTAATTCGTCCACTGAAAAACCCAGTCTTTATCAAAACAGGAAGTTTACTGCCACGAGGGCTCTGAATTGGTCTGTACGCACATTTCTGAAGTAGTGACACCAGCTCGAGCTCTGATGGACGTCCGACAACCCCAATGTGATCCTCTGAAACAAAGCTTGAGCTTTGGTTGTCTTTGCTCCTTCCGTCCGTTTCTCTGTATTCCTGGGGAAGTGTGGTGGTGGGTGAAGCATCCAAGGTCTTATCCAGAGATTCCACCGAGTCTCGGAGCGTCTGATCTCCATCCGAAGATCTCGAAGTCACAGTCCGATCTTCACCGCACGCACTTCCCGTTTCGCTCGCAGAGTAACGTGTGGATGGGCCACAGGACATGCTCCTCGCCAC
This sequence comes from Misgurnus anguillicaudatus, assembly GCF_027580225.2. NCBI lineage: Eukaryota > Metazoa > Chordata > Actinopteri > Cypriniformes > Cobitidae > Misgurnus > Misgurnus anguillicaudatus. The sequence goes on along the minus strand of NW_027395276.1, from coordinate 4,588,837 downwards.
CTTCCTGGGCACCTTACACACGGCCTCGTAGTCCGAGTCGGCAACGCGTAACGTTCTGCAACCTCTGCAACTTCGTGAACGGCGGCAAGTCGAGGACTGAGTATAGTGGATACACTCCAGCGTCTGGTTCTCATCGTCCGCCCAGGACTCGTACACGGAGTACACCATGTCATCCTGCAGAAGCGTGAGATACTTTGCGTCACGGATGTCAGATGTGTCCGCCGTGGACGTCCCACGTATATTGTTTTTGCGATAAAGCAGGCCAATGCACTGGCGCAGGTGCTCTTTCTCCTGCAGGAGTCTGTGGAGGCGCTCGATGGACAGGGCTTCCACACGAGCGATGACTGTGTCAAAGCGGTACATGCGCTCCAGCATAAAAGCACACTTGCTGCAGATGAATTCGCAGCGGCCATCTCTCTGCAAGTCGCAGCCCAGAGCTTGGGACAAGAGCACCTGCAGCTTCAGTTTGCCAGCTGGATGAAAGATCCATCTCCTCTGGTTACCACACAGCTCGCGGGCACAGATGCGACACACCTCCCTCATGTTCACTCAACTAGTAGTTTTTAACTTTAATTGTGATACTGCTGTCCATAGTGCCTGTCATTTCATAGAAAATTTACATTAAAAAAAGAGTTTAATTCCTATCAATAGCAGAGGTTTAAAAAAATCAAACATATGCATATAAATATACTGACTGATTGAGAGTCATGCTCTTAGATATACTCTATGACAATCCATATATTTGTCAGGAGTGCTCATCCTCAGGCTGTGTGCTGACACAAATATCACCAAGACGAAGACAAACGCGCCATTCCGCGCGTCTCCGTGAAGAAACGCGTCCTGCTGTTTCACTGTACAATGTGCGACTTGTGCAACGCGACGCGCGGATTCATTCCCGGATATAGACAGCAGCGGTGCGCGATGTCAACTCCCACCATTCGTGCAACATTGTATCACTCCATCAACATTGTATCATTCCACCGTATCACTCCATCATCGGCCTGTCTGCGCGCTCGCGGCACTTCCGATTTAAACAAGAGATAAAAACCTGCAGAGCAGCGCAAACCATCTACTGTACGCGGGAGGGGGGCGCGCGTTATGTTCACGCGCACAGATGTTAATAATCCTCAAAACGAGGTGTAACAAGCCAAGGGAAAGACAGGTACTTAATAGCACAATAATAGCTGAAGGTAATTCTCCATGTTTGTGTCTTATTTAAATAAACCGAAGCATGTCTGTTTCTCCGTGCGCCCCTTCGGACGCGAGCAGGTGAAATGACGCGCGACTCTCTAATGATTCACACAGATTAATATGATGAAAAGCGACATCTATTGTAGTTTAAATGAGCAATGCGATTTAATGATATATGATAAATCATTCATATCTTCTTGGCATGCTTTAAGAAAGCGTCATTCGTGAATATATATCATAGCAAGGATAAGGATAAATAAGTATTTAAATGTAACCACCAATTGAAATGTTTTAAAGAGAAATACTGGAGAGAGACCTGCGAGTTTATCACATCATGTTTCATATCAGATTTCTGTAGGGATTAAATGTATAATAAATGACAGGAAAAGCTCACAAATAAAGCTTCTTGTGTTTGTTTGTTTGTGTCTGTCATTGTACAGTCTAGTATCTGTGTGCTTGCGTGACAGTGCAGTCATTTTTATTTGTACAGTGCTTTTCACAATGCACATTGTACAGAACATTAAACTGCTGTGTCATAGATGCAAACCAACACATAAACAAAGAAAGTAGATCTACCAGTTCATCCCACACACACCCAGTGACCACATCTAAAGTTTGTCTCATTTTCTGTGACTACATGAAACACACATCTGATCTGACATAAAGCTAACAAAGATCTGTAATTAACTTTCCCAAGATTCATGCAGGATAGATGGAGCAACGTGATGCAGAAGGTGTGTGTGCGTGTGCGTGTGGGCACGTGTGCTTTGGAAAGATTTCAGAGGAAGAAACTTTTGTTTTTTGTGAGACAACAGCATTTGACTCATAAGTCTTTTTATGTCAGCATCTATTGCCTCAGTGTGCATTAAAAGGACAGATGAGGTAAAACTCTTTTGAACTCTTTCTTTAGTTTTCTGTACATTAACTGACCCAGGATCATAAACAGATCTGAAGACTCAGTGACTAAATACATTTGACCTATCAGCATCATTCCTTATGAAAGTTAACCATGGTTGTTTTGGTTATATTAATCATTTTTGTACAGGTGAGACATTTAAGTCATTTGTTAGTAAAAATAATTAAATGGGCCACCAGTACAGTTACAGGAATATCAGTGTCAAATGTAAATGAGTTTCAGTTACAGTGTGGCTCTCAGCTGCTGTTTTGCATATTTCATTATACTGATTTACAATTTAAAAACAGAGAGCTTACACGCGCGCACACGCACACACACACACTTTTCTACTTAACCCTAAATCATTGATCTCTGTTTTATATGAAATGAATTCTATATTAACATCTATTTGAACTCTAACATTATTAATCTTGTCAACATTTAAAGTAAATTAGAAATAAATCAATGGAAACCCAATGTAAAGTTGAAAATATTTTCATGGATATTAAACGCTGATGAAAGCTATAGCACAAACCATTATCCACAAACTTTAATGAAAGATAAAACACACCCGTGAAAAAACAAAAACATCTTCAGACTTTTCACCTCATCAGTAAAAAAATGAAACATCACATCTCATCTCATTTGAATGTTATACAGCAGTCATTTTCAAGCTGCTCTGCACATTCTGCATGTCTCTCTTTTCTAACACACCTGATTCAGACATAGGATTCAGATGATCAGTTCATTTAAAGGAGAGATCCATGAACAGATCTGGGTGTGTCAGTTAAGGGAGACATACAAAATATAAAGAGCTGTGAGTCCCCCGGGACAAAACTGAAAACCACTGTTATACAATATGTGTATGTACAGAGAGAAAAGACTGGTCACTGTCTCGTGTAATCCAGCAGAGGGCACCGCTGAGGACGTCCATCTAGTGCACTAAATATATGCTCTCTAAAAACTCAAAATGCACTGAAAAAACAGCCTTGATGTTCACTATGTTACTTACCACAGGGAGCATAATAAAATACTAAAGTTTATGAATCCTTTAAAGGTAACAAACCTTTTTTTATAGTGTAATGCAAACATTGTCAGAAAGACACCGGTTCAGCCTAGACCATTTTGGTGTAGACGTCACAGTTACGTCACTGCGAGCTGCGCAGCTGGTTGCAGAAAAACAGTGGAAATGAATTACACATGAGTGAAACGAGAAAAGATAACCCACTAGAAATGTTGTGCTGTCCAGTGTCAGAATAGGAATGCCAAAATAGATGACCTTCATTTTTATAGAATACCATTTATTGAAGATAAACGTAGGTGTTTATGACCTTAAACGGACAGACTGGAGTAATGAAATCATCTGAAAATCTTTTAATAATTAGAATAGAAATTAAGTAGAGAAGATGTGTTTCTTATAGCGTTTTTATCATGTTACATTTAGAATTTATTTAGAATTAAAAAAAAAAAAATACTGAAAAAGCAATAATATCACCATTTCTTTAAATATTTCATAATATTTTCGTTTTCTATTATTTCTTTAATAAATATAGCACGCACACACACACACACACACACACACACACACACGATGTAAAGTGTTATTAATATAGACGGTTTCATCGGACGCACGTGATACACGTCTGGATCCGAACTTTACTTCCGGATTCGTTTTTTTTTAATGGTCTGACTAGTTGCTAAACTGATCTCTTGAACGAATGCCTCGTTGAAAATGACAAATGTTTTGGTTTCCTAGGTAATCTATGTGTTGGTTTTTTTGCTTGTTATATAAATAAACTCCTTTTAAAGAACTTTGTTATTATTTATTCTTAGCGGAGTTTACCGGAAGTTACGTGCAGACCGCGACAGCCGCTTGTTTATGTTGTTACTGCTGAAACGGTCTATAAACAGACCTTTTTAATTTGTGTGTAACCATAATATTTTTATAATAGTTTTAGAGCAAATACGTAGGCTATAAATATAAGGAAGGTATAATAGAAAACAGGAAAATGATGAAATATTTAATAAACGTTATTATATAGAAATTTAAATAGTATTGCTTTATATGTACTTTAGCGATTCATAATTGATTTAGCAAAAAAGAACAATACATATTCATTACATACATGCATATCAGTAGCCAAGCCATTTCAACTTTTTATTTATCTAAAAAATAAATGTAACGTGCACTAAAGGGAAACATAGGGGAATCAGACATAACACCGGATTCATAACAATCACCGTTTAATGCTAAAACACTTCACACCGCTACTGCAGAGCGGTCACTTTCTGCAACCAGTTTGGCTCCGCCCACAAAAAACATCATCTCTGTTTGCAAACACGAAAGTGGTCTATAGTTCATAAACACCAGTGGTGCCATTTTACAATGTGATCATTCACAAACACGCGTGCACAAACACAAACACACACATACTGTACCTGCATCTCTTGTTGCACATGCAGCCTCTCACGACCCAACTCCTCCTCGTAAAACTACAAGTAAAGACAACTCATTACACATTTTACATTACAGAAATGTACAAACTTTTATGAAAGCAAGAAATAAAAACACAAATGCATACATAAGATTGCACACCAGTGTTGGGCACTATTTAATTACTAGTAAAATTACTGTAATAATATTACTTTCCCTGGTAACTAATTACTAGAAAAAAAATTGTAATAATAATACCGTTTCCATCCCCAAAAATCTAGTTACTTTGTCACAATGTCACTAATGCAAGAAGTTTTGCTCTTTTTCATTTTGCCAACATGTTTGCTTGAGCCCCATTGCAGATTTTTGTATATGTGTTACTGCTTTATTTAATTACACAAGTTGTTTAGAAATAGTTTAGCCAGTCAATTATCTGTCATTTTCATGGATTCACAGACTGCAAAAATGATGCAATTACTAATTTTTTGGGGTGTAATGGAAAAGTAATGTAACTAGTACTGTAACTAATTACTGTTGGGAGTAAAAGTTGGGAGTAAAAATGAAAGTAATAATATTACTTTTGAAGGGAGTAACTAGTATTCAGTAATATATTGAATTTTGATGAACTGGCTCAACACATGAACCCACACACACACATACGCACACAACACATGAACCCACACACACACATGCGCATATGCATTTCCAGAGTCATGAGTTTCATGGTCTATGTATAGCTAGTAAACAGTTTTGGATAAAAGTATCTGTCAGATGGGTACATGTAGACAGACAGACAGACAGACCTGTGCGTCTCTCTCTTTCTGCAGTAGAGAGTTAGACAACTGTTGCAGTTGATCTTCCATCTGTCTCACTCTCTCTCTCAGGTCTCTTCTCTCCTCTGTCAGTTCTCGGATATCTCGCTCTTTAGAGTACACGGCCGCAGTCAACTCCTTGATCCTGCACACGCACGCACACAAAATATACACAATTACACTTTAATGTTATGCTTTATAATAATAATAAAAATAAAAATAAATAATATCAGAGCACTCTTATAGTTTTGGTTAATGATGTCATCATGATGTCATCAGTGTTTTTAATGAGCTGATCTGAATGTAACATTTTCTCTGTCTCACCTCTCTTTGTCTCTGTCTACATCCTCATCTATCTGATCTGCCGATGGCTCCTTAGAAACCGTCTCCATGGCAACCGTGGGATGCTGGGATTCAGCCAGGCTGGCCATCCGCTCGACTTCATTCCGCGCTAACTGAGCCTCCTGCCGTACAGAGACTTCATCAACATCATAATTATTATCAACACATCTACTGTATGCTATATTTTATCAGTGTGCATTCTTAAGAAATCAAACCCATGAGGTTAAAATATCATATTAGATAACCATCACATAGAGTTCATGAAAAAAGTGTGTGTAATGAAAAGAGTCAAGGTCAAAAAGTCCTCACACTATGAATTATGACAACCAACTTGTGATGACACATAGCTCCTCTCTAAGTATTTAATTAATTGGTGATTAAATGTCATGGAGATGTTTGTGTAAGGCAGTGCTTCTCAAATAGTGGGGCGGGACCCCCAGGGGGGGGCTCGAAGCGACACCAGGGGGGGCGCGCGAGACCCTGGGGAAAAATACTTTTTCAGAAAGTGATTTTTTTGCACTGTCACTTAAAGACATTACACCCCAATCACGCTGATAAGCCGCTTGAGTTTTATTATTATTTATTGATTATATTTAATTTAATTTTTCAGTATCAAACGGTCAAAAAATATTATACTTTAAACAAGGATTGATTTTTTTTCAGGCAAATTGATGCATTTTAAGTCTTTTCTGTTACAAACTAAAAAACAATGTTAATAAAGTTATTCTTTGCTGTAAGTTGATCGATATTTCTTTTTTTGTGTCTTCTTTAATGTTAATAAGGATACAATGTTTTGCAGATGTGTCATTTTATAGATAAATTATACTATTTAGAGTCGCGGTGAAGAGTTGGGGGGGGGGGGCGCGAAATGTTTACTTCTTCCTATGGGGGGCGTGACAGAAAATAATTGAGAAGCACTGGTGTAAGGCTTTATGGATTAGGTGTGTTGTACCTCCTGCAGTATCTGTATCTTGGTCTCCAGCACCTGCTGCATGTGATCAATCTCCTGCTGTCTCTCATCACACCGGCGCTGCAGCTCTGCCTCATTGTGATTGGTCAGAGTCTCCGCTGTTGTCCTATCACACATCAAATGATCAAATATCAGCATGTGCGCGTGTGTGTGCGTGTGTGTATGCATGTGTAGTCATCAGCACTGCATTCACATGTCAATGTAACTTTTAATGATATTTAAGTTCTCTGTCACATTCATGGAGGTCTCTGAATTAAGCCCCAAATTATCCACTGACCTTACAATCGCCTCTCTCCACACATTTCTATCTTGTGCTTTTAAAGACTGAAGCTAACCTGATAGTCTCCCTGAGAGAGTCCTCAATGAATGTTTTCAGTATTTGATGACCATTTCTATTTATAGTAAAGTCATGACAGTTACAGGAAAAAGTCATCTGCATTTCCTGTGATGTATTACTGATCCAGCAGATATCAATATGCAGTACTGTGCAAAAGTCTTAGGACACCACCACCAGTTGTTTTAGAAGTTTTAATGTCCATCCATATTTATTTTTCAATATATTTTATTAATACAGTAAATATTTACAAAAAAACGAAAAATGTAATTTTCAGGACTAAATGTCTTCTTTAGGCATCGTCTGTGTTTAGTATGACCTCTCTTAAAGGAATAGTCTACTCATTTTCAATATTAAACTATGTTATTACCTTAACTAAGAATTGTTGATACATCCCTCTATCATCTGTGTTCGTGCACGTAAGCGCTGGAGCGCGCTGCGACGCTACGATAGCATTTAGCTTAGCCCCATTCATTCAATGGTACCATTTAGAGATAAAGTTAGAAGTGACCAAACACATCAACGTTTTTCCTATTTAAGACGAGTAGTTATACGAGCAAGTTTGGTGGTACAAAATAAAACGTATCGCTTTTCTAAGCGGATTTAAAAGAGGAACTATATTTTATGGCGTAATAGCACTTTTGGGAGTACTTGGACTTGCCTGAAAAGTCCGCTCCCCTTCTCACTCTCATAATGGGAGAGGAAGGGTGTTACTGCGCCGAGTCGACGTACTACCAAAAGTGCTATTATGCCATAAAATATAGTTACTCTTTTAAATCCGCTTAGAAAAGCGCTACGTTTTATTTTGTACCACCAAACTTGCTCGTATAACTACTCGTCTTAAAAAAAAAAAAACGTTGATGTGTTTGGTCACTTCTAACTTTATATCTAAATTGAATGAATGGGGCTAAGCTAAATGCTATCGAAGCGTCGCAGCGCGCTCCAGCGCTTACGTGCACACACACAGATGACAGAGGGATGTATCAACAATTCTTAGTTAAGGTAATAACATAGTTTAATATTAAAAATGAGTAGACTATTCCTTTAACACTAACCACACCTTGAGCTAATCTTAAAGACTTATTTCTTTAAAATTAGAATTTAAGATTTAATTTTATTTAGGTTTAAGAGATCCTGCAGTTTCCTGCTATTGCTCAAGTGTAACGGCGCATTCACACGGGGCGTCAGCGTTAACGCTTAACGGAAGGCTTGTCTGAAGCGTGGCCAACAGCCAATCACAATGGCCGCTCCACATGCTCCGTTCTTCCATAAACGTAATTGGCTGGCTCCATCTAGGTTATTTGCATAAGGCGATCTGATTGGCTGACGCACGTGTTGCCGCTTGAAAAGTTGAGAAATGTTCAACTTCTGCCGCGAGCAACGGCACTGACGCGGCGCCGACGGATCCACAATTCAGTTCGGCAACGCATGACGTCACCCATTAAAAGTGAATGGGAAGCGTTAACGCTGACGCCCCGTGTGAATGCGCCGTAAGAGGAGTTTACCCTAAAAACTTGACACATCAGTTTACATTTTTATGCAGTTTTTAGTACTATATACACATTTACTGTATTTTCTGGTTGTATTCTAATAAAGAGACTGAAAAACAATTATATATGATCACTATAACATTGCAAAAACAACTAATCTCATTCTGGCATGGTGACGTAAGACTTTTGCACACATATTTACATTTACATTACCATTACATTTATGATGCTTTTATACTTAACAACTTGCAGTGAATTCTAGCTATAGATTTGTTTAATCAGTATGTCAGTAAGTGTCAATCCCAAAACCATTTGTGCTGTTAATGCACTGAGCTACATGAACACAGACATCTGAGAATATGACTTAAAATTCTGTTGTCAGTTTCAACGCTTTAAAATTATAAATTAAATGAAGTGTAAGCGATTGAATTAAAACTTAAATTAATAAAAGTTTTAAAGAAAGAGAGTGTGTGTGTGTCTGTGTGTGTGTGTTTGTGTGTGTGCGTGTGCATGTGTGTGTTTGTGCGTGTGTGTGTGTGTGTGTGTGTGTGTGTGTGTGTTTGTGCGTGTGTGTGTGTGTGTGTGTGTGTGTGTTTGTGCGTGTGTGTGTGTGTTTGTGTGTGTGTACATACAGAGCTTTATCAAGCAGTCGCTGTTTTTCCAGCAGGTCTTGTTTCAAACTCTCCACCTCCACCTTCAGCTCGATGTTCTGTAAGAAACAGTAAACATCTGATAATCAACCACATCACAAACACAACATGACAATATCATCTGAAATTACTTTCTACTAAAGTCAGAAGTGAATTGTGTTCGGGGAGTGAGCTATTCATTGAGGCTTGTCAATAAAGGCAAATGTCCTTTGTATGCTGATTTGTGTGTTTTTTATTGTCACAAGCAATTATCATACAATCACCATAGCTCCACTGTTCATTCATCCACAGTTTTATAGTCCAAGCCAATCCTGAACATAATGGGGCGGTTTCCCAGACAAGGATTAGCTTAGGCCAGGACTAGGTCTTAGTTAAATTCGGATATTTAAGTCATTTTTGAAAGTGGTGTGCATCACAACACTCACACTGATATATTCTAAGATGTGTCAAAGCAAGTTGTTTTCAATCAAGACAACACTAATATTTAAGTTAGTCTGGGACTAGGCTTAAGCCCTGTCTAGGAAACCGCCCCAATATAACATGTTGCTAAACAAGATTCCAAAACGGTGAAAGTATATTCTCAAAAGCTCAATAAATCTCACATATTCAAGGTAAAGATCAAGTTCATGGTCAAAAAACTTCCCCGTACACAGAAACACCTGTCTCTCTATCCCAGGTGCACACATTTATTCATTTAGAGAGATTGCCCCCTACTGGTTAAATACGGCATGTTCATATTTGGCTCCTACAAAGACTTTACAGTAAATTACAGTTTAACCCATTTCTGGTGATTAAATATGAACAGCATGTCTTACACTTTCATCTGTTGAATTATACCGTGGTGTAGTATCCTCCTATAGATGGCTGTTTGTGTACCTACTTAAATATATTTTGGGGACTAATTTGTACCCAAAAGTGAGCAAAAACCTCCTTTGGGGACACCCTCATTTGTAAAAAAGGATATAAAATATAATAAATAAAGTTTTTTTAATTGTAAAAATGCAGAAAGGTTTCAGTTAGCGTCTCATTCATCAGTGCTGTTAACTTATTTAACTGCCACTTTGGGAATCTTACAGGTTATATTTAGATCTGGAATTTAGGCCTAAGACCAAAACACAACTGAAGTGAACAACTGTGTACTGTTTACCTGCTAAAACACACGCGCGCGCACACACACACAATAACAAAATTGCTTTATAAAAGATTTATGAAATTATTATCAAACTCACATGCATAAATTAAAATAGCATTAACAAAATAAGAAAATATAGCTGTAGACAGCGATACGGGGCCAAGCAACAATGGTCCTGCAACACGCAACGAAGCTGAAAGGACATGCAATTGAAGAATGCAATGTAGCAGATATGTATGGGAACTATCAGCACACAGGACTCAGATGAGAATGAACATAATGAAAAAATAAAAATTAGTCCAATGCTGACCTAGAAAACAATTGAACCACCAAAGCATCATACATGTTACACATGAGACTTAAACCAAAAGAGCACAAATGAAATAAAACCTGTAAAACTAATAAAGTAAAATACAAATCATGAATTAAAGCTTTTGACTCTAAAGTAAGAGACTTCAATTGCTGCCCTAGCCAGGATTTGAACCCATGATCTCCAGGTTTCACACCTGTCATTCATCTGGTTGAGCTACAGGGGAGACCACATACATACAGCTAGCTGCTTAAGCTAGATTGCTGTAGTGACAATGTGTATGTTCAAGTTTGGAGAGATTTTTATCAAAGAACAGAATATTTTTTTAATCCCCTGTAGGTAGTCAAACCTGTTTGAACATTTGACTCTACATGACAGAAATTTGTCAACCATTTTAATTGTTGCCCTACGCTGGATTTGAACCCGCAACCTCTGGATTTCATGCCCATCACGCATTTGGTTGAGCTACTGGGAAGGCATAGATTACCCCATCAAATATTCTCCATAGAAGTTTAGTTGATTAAATGGTTTAAAAGTTATTCCTGTTGACAAATGAATTACTTTTGAACAAAGATAAATATCAAAATTCTGTTTGGTCATTTCTATGTGGCTCGGTCCAAAGATAATCTGAGCCAAATTGTGTAACAATTAAACAAACACTGCAAAAGTAGTAGCAAAAAAACTGAATACTCTACTTTTCAAAATGGCCGCTACTGCATTTTTGAACTGGTGATGATGCTTGGCCACCAAATTGCAGGCCGTGCAGAACATGGAAAACAGACTGGTTGAGAATAATAGGTGAGAATAAACTCAAAACAAATATTAATAGAAAAACATAACACATGCATCAGATGGGATTCAAACCCTTAACCTCTGAGTTTTGATGCATGCGATTTAATAGACTGAGCTACACAGGCAGTGTAGCTAGCCAAGGTTTTCAGAGCTGCAAGCATTCAAATGGAGGAAAGAAGGTGCAGACATGACATTGCAGAGCAGAAATAACAAAATTACAATTTATATGAGAATCAGATAGTTTAAGTGAGAAGAGTTAAAGTTTAATTCAAGAAAAACATGTTTGTATAGGAATGCACAACATGTTACAATACAGTCATAATAATTTAATATGACGAAGAGACAATGTCACAGGGACAGTCAACTTTGGACAGGTATTTCTCGGGAATGGCAGAGAATATCAAAAATGTGTTTGGTCATTTCTGTGTGGATTGCTTCAAAGTTTATGTGAGCAGAGCCTGGCATAAAAAAGACTTAATTTGCAAAAGTAGTAGCGAAAAAACGACTGCACATATGCTATGAAATAAGATATGAACAGAATGTTGAAAACTGACAAATGAGATATCGTTGCAATCGACATAAACCAGTGAATAAAAATTCACAAAGAAAATGAATATCAGACAAAGTTTTCAGAAGTTATGGGCTGTTTTATATAGTTTATGAACCCTAGGTGGCGCTGTCTTCAGATTTTCCAGGTACCTTCAGGACATCATACCGATGCTTCCTACCGATTTTTGTGCCGATACATTATATAGAATAATAGTTATCCCAATTTAAAACCAAATTCAAAATAGTGGACAGGCGGTTTGGTCATTTCCGGCATAATATATATCGACAGATTGGTCATGAGCCAAGGAATCCATAGACACTAAGATCATAATTTTCTATCAAACATTTCAAGAGTTATGGGCAAAAATAGCCATTTTTCATATCTCATGACCCATAGGTGGCGCTGTCCTCAAATTTGGCATGGTACCCCAGTTCATGGTCCTTATGAAGGGTACCAAGTTTCATTTCAATTGATCAAAGAATGACCGAGATAATGACTCAGAACGAATTTTGGGTCGACATCGATAAATGTATGCAGTTATTACTTTTGAACAAAGATAAAAATCAAAATTCTGTTCGGTCATTTCTCTGCGGCTCGGTCCAAAGATTCTCTGTGCCAAATTGCGTAACAATGCAATGAACGCTGCAAAAGTAGTAGCGAAAAAGCAAAATACTGTACTTTTCAAAATGGCCGCTACTGTAATGGGTGGAGTCTTAATGTAAGGTGGTCATTGTAAAGAGCGTGAGGAGAGGAATCAGATGTAATAGGTAGAGTTTTTGTTGATCAAATGATTCTACAGTTATAACCATTTGAATATTGAATTTTTGAAGTGTTGGTGGCGCTATAGAGTTAATGCTAGAGACCCCATAGTTGGTCACATGACTATTTAGGACCACCACTACAAGTGTGCCAAATTTGTTTCATTTTCCTATGTACGGTTCATAGGGCTGCCATAGACTCCCATTGGGGAAGAAGAAATATAATAATAATAATAATAATAATAATAATAATAAGAAAACCATCAAACGCAATAGTGGCCTGCCGCCCTGCGGGCTTGGCCCCTAATAAATGTCTGTCAAAAAATGGCTGGGTTATTTTTGACCCATGTTGGGTAAATGTTGGACAAAACACATGTTGGGTTAAAAATGACCCAATGTTGGGTTGTTGTTAAAAAACACCAGTTATAATAACCCAGCAGTTGGGTTAAAACAACCCAGCATTGGGTCAATTTTAACTCAGTGGTGTGTTCTATCCAATATTTACCCATTATGGGTTAAAAAGCCATTTTTTAGAGTGTGATCATTACAGAAGTCCAACACAAAAACATCAATTAGATATGAAAACATAGCAATACATTTTAATTTCATTTGGCATAAGTTCTTCACATCCTCATCTGTGTCTCACTGTATGTGAAGATGATACACATATGCTCTTATCTACATCTATTTACATTTATTTAGCAGATACTTTTATTTTGTTATAAGGAGCCAACAATTACTCTACATTAGCAGAAGTTTTCAACATTACAAAACCAATAGAAAAGTGCTCTGGCTGAAGGTTACATTTAAATGCTAAAATATTTCATCAATTTTAAATTAAATTTGTTCTCAAAACAACTACACTCTAAAAATACTTTGTTGGTTTTAACCAATGGCTGGGTTAACATTGAACAGAATACACTGTTGAGTTATAACTAAACCAATGCTGGGTTGTTTAATCCCCTGATTGAGTAACAACAACCCAACGGTGTGTTCAGTCCAATATTAAACCAGCCCAACCCAGAACTTAAAGGGCGTTTTGCAGGTAAAATTTTTCAACGAATTTGTGCAATTTGCTTGTTGATAATAAACATTTAGACTGTTATCCATTGTATTTTATGTTGTTGGGTATCACAAAACCCGAAAAAGTATGAAAAAGTACACTGGTTTGCAATGATTCTCCTTTCCCCCACAACGCACTGTATGACGTCACGCTGGGGAGAGAATTTACCAAAGCCGCCTTGAGAGCATTGAGAATGACTATAGAAAGACGAGTAAAGTACAGTTCTGATAGCGCAGATTATAGATAAATACATACATACATACATACATACATACATACATACATACATACATAGATACATAGATAGATAAGATAGATAGATAGACAGACAGATAGATAGACAGACAGACAGATGGATAGGCTAGTATAGAGAGATAGGCAGACAGCCAGATAGCATAAGGTTAGCATATCTTCGTGTAGAAAGTAAACAAACAATTAACATACTCGTGCATGCTGGCTTGAGGGGGTCCATGATCCTGCCTGAAATGAGTGTAACTTTATGCGATCTTCAGCACAAACGGTTTTGGCAGCATGTCTCTAATCCTGGAAGGTGAGTGAAGCACGTCACGTCTGTTCGCGGGGACCAGCGACCCAAACGCACTCACTTTCTTACAGCCAGTAGCGGAATGGCAATCGAGAGAGTCGGGACTTTCCCGGGCCGATCTGATAATAGTTATACATTTCGAGTTATATTAGCAACACCGTCTGGCGGCGTGATGTGCGCCGGTTCCCGCAGCCCGCTGGTCAAACTGTGCAGGCAGCCTCTCTGCTCATATAAAAGTGCTCAACCTGTTCGGCAGGTCCAAACATGTACAGGATTTATAAAAATACGGTGATCAATGAGCGGTTCCTCCTCAAATGGCTTAGCCTGTCGTGATGTAAAAAGCCGCCGAACGCCTGTTTATTACAGTATCCCAGATAGCAAAAAATAGCAATGAGTCGGCGGACCACCGGCGGTGCTCTGGCGGCAGTAAGCGGCATAAGCGCGTAATCGCAAACAGGTCTGACGGCGGACCGCCGCGGCAGCCGCTTTTGCATAAATTAAGCAGTCGGTCCGCCGGCTGCATGCTGGCGGCATCTCGCAACAAATGAGAGTGACGTATTCGGCGGCAAAAGTTTCATCCCCGCCAGCGGGACGCACCTATAGCCGACAGCTTGGGGCTGGCGGCATAAAGAAGCCATGCGGATATTTTTTGCTATCTGGGATGTATGCGGTCGGATCCGAGTATGCTGCAGCTGCTGACTGCTGCTGCGTATAAAATGATCGTGTGATTCGTTATAATCGCATAAACAATATAACAAAGCATCCTTTTATTTCACAAAACAATATATTTGAGATATTATTTGATAGACTAGTAAGTGTGGATTAAGGATGTTTAAAAATCTCTAGCCTGGTGGTCAGGACATGAATGGATCAAATCAGCAGATTTGCGAAGTTTTATTTATCTCCACATATATCATAAATAATAATTAGCAAGGTAACTTTGCAGTATAACACATTATATATTTCCTACGATGTATATATGATTTCCAAATTATATACGTAAGTATTAAACGGCAATAAATGTCTCATCTATCTCTATGGCTCTGGCTGAGTCTGTCTCCACTTCTCCCCAACGTGACGTCATCGCAGAATTGCATTAAAAAAAACGTTAATACCAAAAACGTAAAAAAGTGGTCTTTAAGACCATTTTTGAGACATTTTAAAAATTATACACATATCTTGAGTGATTTATGTACCCATTAATCGACAGTGGTGGTTAACCTGCAACATACACTTTAAAGTATAGGCATTGAAAAACAAACAAAACCAACGCTAACCCTAACTACTGGTGTACCATTTACAGTCAGATAAAGTATTACAGACAGAGATTATACACAAGCCGGACCCTGGCCCACAAAATGTATATATTTTTTCTAAAATATTTTATTGTTACATTTGTGTTTCTGTCGCCCATGAGCAACTGTAAAAGGAAACATCTTAAATCTATGGGTGTGTGTATATCTTATTCAGAACATTTAGGTACAAGGATCAGTTTCGTGATACTTTAATGGTTCATTTGTATTCAGGATCTTGACATTACATCACATCTAATTTTCATTTCATTTATTTAGATCCACATTAGCTACTCCATAAAGCAACAGCTATTCTTCCTGAGGTCTTACAATTTTTTACCAAAATATAAAAAATATAATAACATCAACGCTGTACAACAATGAAGACAAATACAGAAGTGAACACAACATCGTCTAAGTCATCTAACTCCACACACACACGCTAACAACACATATACCCTAAACATAACCATATAAAAATATTACAATATAAGCTCTTCTATGTTGAAAATATTATCAGTTGTTGTGTAAAATATAATAATCACATCACAATTGCCTTAGCTCAGTGCTTCTCAATTATTTTCTGTCACGCCCCCCCTAGGAAGAAGTAAACATTTCGCGCCCCCCCAACTCTCCGCCGCGACTGTAAATAGTATAATTTGTCTATAAAATTACACATCTGCAAAACATTGTATCCTTATTAACATTAAAGAAAACACACAAAAAAAGAAATATCGATCAACTTACAACAAAGAATAACTTTATTAACATTGTTTTTTAGTCTGTAACAGAAAAGACTTAAAATGCATCAATTTGCTGGAAATAAAAAAAATTAATCCTTATTTAAAGTATAATATTTTTTGACCATTTGATACTGAAAAATTAAATTAAATATAATCAATAAATAATAATAAAAAACAAGCGGCTTATCAGCGTGATTGAGTGTAATGTCTTTAAGTGACGGTGCAAAAAAAAATCACTTTCTGAAAAAGTATTTTCTCTGGGGTCTTGCGCCCCTGGTGTCGCTTCGAGCCCCCCCTGGGGGTCCCGCCCCACTATTTGAGAAGCACTGCCTTAGCTCATTATAAAGTCATTATTAATTACATAATTACAGTTATTCCAAGGTAAATAAATACAATCTCAGTCTTTTAGAAAAACTAGCATTGTGACTCTCTAAAACCCATGCCACCACCGCTCTATAACACAAAGTTCTTTAAAGTTGTTTTGTTCGACAGACAGGCAACAAAAACGCCCTTCACTTGATTGGCAAATGGAATAAATATGAATGTCACTGAAAAAAATCAACCTGTTATAAATCATTTCTGGTGCTTTTGTAAAAATGATATTTTTAAGAATTCAGAAAGAGAATAATTCATTCTGCTTTTTACATGAAGCCATGCTAACTGATGCATATCCTAGTAATACTTGTTCTTAAAGTACTATATGAAGAAGAGTCACTTTCAGTAGATACACAGCTGCTTTATAAATCACATAGTCCTTACTGTCAGTCACATATACAATTACAGCAGCGGGATCTTCTCAGTGATTTTCATCAGCCAATCAGAGGAGAGCAGAGGAACCACTAAGACCCCACACTGAACGGATCCCCCCCTGCACCTCATCCTAAACTCAATGTTCCTCACTGATGCTAAATATAAACCAGAGACGATGGAAACAGAACCCGTTTAAAGCATTGAGTCACTGAGTCCCAGTACAAACACACATCTGTCATTCTAGTTAGAGTAAGAGATCAGTCCAATAGATCAGATGTCTTGGTATCAAACTTCACACATTATTTCCCATATTTAACTCATATTTACAAAGCTGAAAGTATCATTTATGGATCTGTCAGGAAATCATATATATGATCTTTGGAAACTTTACATCACCAAAGCATACAGCTGGCTTTGGTAGCTTACAAAACATCACCAACCAAAGTCTATATGTGACCCTGGACCACAAAAGCAGTCACACGGATATATTTGTAACAATAGCCAACCATACATCATATGGCTTGATACCATTTTAATGAAAAAATTCATTAGGATATAAAGTAAAGATCACGTTCCATGAAGATATTTTGTAATATTGCTACAGTAAATATATAAAAAATTTATTTATCATTAGTAATATGTGTTGCTATATTTTTGCACCCTCAGATTCTACATTTTTCCTGCCAAATATTCTCCTTAAAGAGCATACATCAATGGAAAGCTTATTTATTCAGTTTTTATGTGATGTATAAATCTCTATTACAAAAAATTGACACTAATGACTGGTTTTGTGTGAAGGGTGACGTACAATGTAAAAAATGACTTTCTTACTTTTTTCAATTATGTTTCTTACTTGTAAACAAGTATTTTTGTCTTGTTTTCAGTAAAAATTAAGATGTAATTTCTTGATGAGCAAAATGACCTAGGAAAGTCTAGTTTTCAGACAAAAAATATAAAATTTAAAGGTATTGTGGAGGATTTTCTTTTTCTGGGTGGATCATCAAGACTATTGGTCCTCCTAGTTGTCAAGGAGTGTTGCGCAATTGCATTTTTTAAAAAAGTGGAGAAGGCGCATCTTTTCTAAAATTTGAGAAAATCATCCGCTACACCTTTAAGCGAATTTGTGCTTAAAACAGGCAAAAAAAAATCTACCAATGGAATAAGAAAAAATTCTTGAAATAAGTTTACTTTTTTCATAAACACTTAATTCAAGAAAATTTTTCTTATTTCTTATATACAAAAATAAATTTTTTGCAGTGTATGTAAAACCCAATGAACCATCCTTAAACAAATCAGGAAAATTCAGTCTCTCCAGCTGTCTTTTCAACATTCAAGTGGATTTAAACATTTTTGAACAAACACATTTGTTCAGAACTCCTCCATGGGATATGAAAAACCCATCATGTATCTGGATTTAATCATAAGAAATCAAAACCTCATCCAAATGGTTACCATCAGCATGTTTTAGCATATTTCCTCAACATACCCCAATATATGGATCTAAATCTGGAAATCAAGTAGCAGCAGATTCAGCAACACATCAACTACAGGGAATAAACATCACTGACCAAAGCAAATGATTTAATATTCACAAAAAAACATTTTTAGTAACACAACTGAAATTATGCCTTGATATATTGGAAATAAAAATGAATCATTCAGCTCTTAATCAAATTGTCAAGGATTTAAACATTATTTTCTGCTGGGTATCTGAACACTCAGTAATCTCTAGTCATGAGAAAGTAGACAGTGCAAATCTGAACCAGCATTAAATGCATACATCAAAAATATAAATAGCAATCAGAATAGGATCAGTGCTATATAATAATAAATTAGGGCTGGGCGATTCGTCCCCATAAAAAAATCAGAGATTTTTTTATAAAAAACTCGATTTACGATTCGATTCGATTTTTTCCCCGCCCCCATTTAAAACAAAATAATTGCAAACTGTATATATTTTTAAAATGTATATTTATTATATTTAATTAAAATGCATCAACAAAAAATTGGAGGAAGGGTTAGGAAGGAAGATTTGGCGAATGCAAAATGTACTGCGCTATACTGCAGAGGGGGAGAAAAAATCTAAAAAAATCAATTTTTTTGAAAATATGAATCGATTTGACCTACCAACTCGATTTTAAAATCAAATCGATTTTTTTCCCAGCCCTATAATAAATATAAATAATAAATGACGCCAATGATTTACATTTAGGGGGGGTTTTTCGGACAGGGATTAGACTAATCCTAGACTAAAATGCATGTTTGAGCTGCATTAATTTAAAAACACCTTGTCCTGTTTAATTTAAGCTTATACCACGGGGCTGTTGAATGCTGTATTCTGATTAAAAATGTCTTAAAAATATAACCACATTGGGTGGGTGTGCATTATTTTCTTATAATTCAACGGCCCGTCGTCAATGATTCCTTACATATATTTCGTTGACATTGTTTTAAGATGCACACCTGTAGTTTTTTTGCAAGGTATGTTTGTAAAAACTTCTTAAATGACCTAATATTAACAAGGCCTAGTCCTGAATTTACCATCAACCCTGTCCGGGAAACCGCCCCATAGAGATTTAGAGAATCAAGATGCAAGTAGGACACTTAAAACTCACACATACATTTTTACTAATCCTCTGAAATATCTATTAAACAGGATTGTATTACTTCTGTGAGGAGCTTGTTTTATTCTCTTTATAAACTTTTGAAAGTTTTTTACCAAGGCAAACAAAAAATATAGTTTTACAGTTTTGGGGGGAACATTTTTTTATACAACTTCTTATTTTTATTTGTATAATTAAACCTGACTCTTTTCATAAACATGGCCATATGAGGTGGCACGGCATTAATAAAAATACTCATTCTGTTACTATTAACAAATGGTCTGACAGGGCAGAAAATGACAACACGATTCACGCGTTTACATGCGTAGTTTTCTCCTGACGATCAGTTCAAAGATCAGACTACACCACCCTTTTCAATATGAACAAAATTTGCATCTGATCGACCTCAATCGATTTAATTAAGGTGTTTACATAAAGACTTTTCAATTTGATTGTGCCATTAATACAATTACAAAATTACAAACAGATTATTTGGTTACATGTAAACGATTTATATTTTGTGCATTTAATCATCAGGCCTGTCTGTCATGACCATCTGATAACCTGATCCAGTAAAGCTGAGATCTTACCCTTCTGTAGACATCATCACTGCTGTCCTCAAACTTCTGCTGGATTCTCTCCTCCAGAAAGTAAATGCGCAGTTTAAGGCTGAAGTTTTCCTTCTTCAGGTCATTGAGGTGCTGTGAGAGAGTACGGTAAGCATTAGACATGTCCGATGTGTTTGTGTGTTATGACGGCATCACACACGGCCTCTATCTCAACAACAACATCACGCTATAAAAAACACTACTAAAGCTTCTAAAAGCAAGACTTTTTTCATGACTGCCCGTATTTACACGGCCAGTTGTAGTTATAATGGCCCGGAGCTCGATCGCTCCGTCCACTCAAAGTCCATGATGAACTTTATGATGGAGCACCAGAGAGCCGAGCTGTTTTTACCCGGGCGAGATATCCCAGGAATCTCTGACAGCCCACCAGATCACAGGATACAGTCATATGTAAGATGATCTCCAACCAGAGCGAGCGAGAGAGAGAGAGAGACGGATTGAGATGAATGTAAATGAATGAATAAAGCAAAAGAGAGTCCTGAAGTGTCAAAGCTGTCTCTTTCTCTTACCTCTGTCTGTCTCTGTCCTGCATTATATCATGATGAAGAACATCCTGTAGTTTATTCATATAAGCGTTCAGACAGGACAGACAGCAGACTGACTGCAATTGTTTGTCATAAATTTGTCTGTGGCATTTGTGCTCAATATACACACCGAGCTCAATGACGTTAACATATAAATAAATGTGTGAGTGACTAATGATTGTAGGATTACAATTATGTTTGTACGCAGGGCGCACGATGCGAAGCTCGTCACAAACATGTATTTAGCCCATCATGTGTGCGGCTCGTCATTTCAAAATATGTGTTCAACCCGTCATGAACTTACAGTGTTTTCACAGCTGTAGTTCGGTTCATTTGGTCCGAACCAAAAGCAAAAAATCATACATTGTAGCTTTTTTAGCAGTTTTGGTTCCTTTTCACACCACACCGATTAATCTGGGCCGGGTTTCCCGATAACGATTGAACTTAGCACTTAAGAGCGCTTTCTACGAGCTACTTAACAAACATTCGTTGTTCATTTACGTGCGTTTCCCAAAGATGCACGTGAAACGATCGCTCGCTGGGTTTTAAGTGCTACTTACGAGTCGCTATCCATTTGTCAAGTGCTGAAATGTCACCAATAGAATGACTCGAATTTGTAGCAGAAGCTTGTTTAGGCTAATGATCTTCAGCCGATGTGCACTAATATTTTTAATAATATATTTTCATTATTGTTCAATGACTTTTTAAATGTTTTAATAATTTATTAAATATTCTTTTCCGTATTTAGTTAGGACTCGTCCCACTGCGAAATGCCTTCTGCGTTTCTATTATAGTTTAGATTATTATTATTATTTGTTGTTTATTATCTATGTTTATTTATTATTATGGATTATTGCATTGTACCGTAAAAATGTATTTGGTGTCTTTAATTAGATGCCATTTCCCTTCAAAACAATGTTTAGATGAATTATAGCAGCAATCGGTATGAAGCATTTACCATTTACTTTTACCAAAATACAAAAAACTTTTACCAACTTGTACAAAATACGTTTTCCTTCTTTATTAATTATGTTTAGTCATTTAAATTTGATTTCTCATTAGAATTTTAAATATATTATATTATATATTTAATATAAAATAAACAAAGAAGAACCCAATAAATACATAAAAATTTAAAACATTAAATTATCGTCATTGCAGGAGTGCAATATGCTGGTTGTCCTGTAGGTGACCTTGTAACTCTGTTGTCTTACGATGCACTTATGAATGAACGATTACTCCAGAGCACTCGTAGATCTACGATGATTTTCAAGTGCTACTTAAGTTACGAAGCTTTTGGGAAACGGCCCGTAATTTTAAGATGATTCGTACGATCGTTTTTACGATCAACTTAGCCTTACGATGCTTTTGGGAAACCCGGCCCTGATCCGCACCAGTTGAAATGAACCAAAATTCATTCATGTGATAACATACACATTATCCACACTCATTGGCCACATGTATTTGAACGTATTTCCTAAACTGCTTCTCGATTGGTCAGAATCAACGTGTGCGAAATTCCAATAGAACCCCGGAAGGAAAAAAAGGAGGAAAATACAGCAGACACCGTGGACATACATAGTTTGTATACAGCACTCTAGACAAACAGTTCATTTTCAGAATGAATCGCGGATGCAGCTTGAAAAAAACATTTTAATGCACACAAACGGCGAAGACACCAAATTTCTGAAGCTTCGCCCGCACCTCCTCGCAACTCCAGGTATGTCCGCGATCTGTCATTGTGCTAATATTGCTAATAGAAACTGTCAACAAACACTTCCTCATCTGATAATGCACTGCGCAGTTGGCTACGGCAGCTGGTTTAGTCCAAAATGCGCAGTACTTTTGCAGTTACGTCGGTTCGATCTCGGATCGTGTTCTCACCACAAACGAACCGCTCTAGAGCTTGTTTGAAATCGTACTGAGACCACCTCTTCAAGGAGGTCTTGGTCCGCTTGTGCTGCATTGCTGCATTCTCACCTGCCCAAACGAACCACACCAACTGAGCAATCGAACACTGTTACGATTCAACCGAACTAAATGAGGCAGGTGTGAAAGCACCCTTATGTGCACCATGCATTATTGCAAAATACATGTCTGCAGCAGACGCTTCAAAGGCGTTTATGATAAAAGAGAGGAACGTACTTGCTATTTACTCTCTTAATGTCATGTGTAATCAGAGTTTAGTGTTTAAGTTAGTGCAAGTATTTTGTGAACGTGAGCGTCTCTTTTATCATAAACCATTTGGACGCGTGTGTAGCAGGCACGTATTTTGACGGATGACGCACACGGTTAACGTGACGCAACTAACACATATTTTGACATGACCAGCAACACACATGACACTCTGGATTTTGACATGACACACATATTTTGAATTCCTGCCCCTCAGAAGAGAAGTCACCAGCTGACACTCATTATAAGTGTTTATGTGAGGAGATATATTTCACTGTGTCACACTATTAATGGTACAAGTAAACACAAATATTATTTCTTTTAAAATCAAATATGAAATGTATTGCTTGAAATTCTCCTTAATCAGCTTCATAAATCTTTATTAAACTTTTTATTTGATCCTCAGTTAAGACAGCACAAGATATCTGCTTCACACAATATGACAGCATGAAAATAATCTCATTTACACTGTTTGCTTGATATAACTACACAATATAATCTATATTATCATTTAAATTAAATGTGTATATTCATTATTTGAATGAAATGATACATGCAGATATAAAAAATGAAATCTCACCTGTTCAAATTCCTTGAGTGTGTGAGTGTGTAGAGGAATTGACGCTGCGCTCTCGCTCACATTATCTACATAACAAAACACACAAACAACCATTTGAATTATCTTTAAAATGTGTGTTAAACTACCCTGATGATACACTGTGAAAAAAGTTAAAAGTTGGATCTACCTAAAAAGTACGGAAGTCGAGAGAGGCCATGCACTATTATTATTTTTGCTTGCTTGTTTTCTCATGATAATATTTAGTGTATTTTGAAGTGGACTGCTAATGCATAAGTTGGGGTCTTCGCTGTTACCACACATGTAGCTAATGTGTAGACTTCATAAATAAATAAAGTTGGACGGTTCATGTTGAATGTGAATTTAGGAACCATCGCAAAAGTAATACTGAACACGTTTCTATCTTCAATAGTATTTAACAGTTTATTTAACTTCTTCCACCCTGAAGCTATTTTGGGGATTTTCGCCTGGATTTGGCCTACCCAATTTCAAAAGCTTCCCATACCCACATGCAGAGGTTTACATACAAATGTTTGGTATCATTTTACAGGAAACCCTTTGAAATTACATAAAACACTGTTGAAAGTGCTAAACATGGTTGTATGTGATGTCAGTCCTCTAATAAACACAAAAATAAATAGGCGCTTTTTGATGTTTTTTTTCTAAAGTTTTTATTTAAAAGTGTATAACTCTGGCCCTGGGTGCCTCAGCTCCCTGCAGACAGTTTTGTTTGATTCCAGCAATTGCCAGCTTACATATTTTTTTCTCTATCATAATCTATGCAAAAGTTATTTTACTCCAACTGATGGGAGGAATAATACCCTTTTTGTATACAATTTCTGCCTAAAAACATTTGAAGTGCTCCCATAACCACATACAGTGGAATAAATGCAATTGCTTTATATCATTTTAAAGAAAACCCTTTGAAGTTACATAAAAAGCTGCTGTTTGTGACAAATAGTGTTATTTATGTTGTTTTTCATATGATGAAACACCAAATTTTCTTTTTATATGTTGTAAATACTGCCTCTGATAGTGTATAACTCTGGTTCTGGGTGCTCTAGCAGACTGCAGACAGTTCTGGTTGTTAGCAGCTGCAGACAGTAAACACCCAAAAAAAGAATGAACTCTTTAGCATGTAGCATTCAAAAGTTATTCTCATTTTACTGAAGTGTGCGAAAATACATTTTTCATATAAATATTAATTTTTTGTTTTGCACATATAATAAGTAGCAAGGGATTATTCATGCACACAACCAAAGAAAATGCTGTGAATGGACTCATTGTTTAGAGTAGGACCTAAGAGAAAAGATGGTGTATCATTTGTGGCTATATGTGCTATCTGAGGCAGTCCACACTCAAGTTTCCCATATGTTTACAAAAGACGATTTTTTACCTTATTATTCATTCAACTATTGTTGGATATGTGTTGATAATAGAACAAAAATAACGCTGTAGCCTTATTCCTGAGAATGAGAGCTTTCATTTGATATAAGACTTGCCCATGTTTGTCATACTTGAAAAATATGAAATATGTGAATATTAAATCATATAAAAAATTATGGGGGGGGGTGATAGTGTAAATTAAGTGTAAATAACTTTCTTACAGTAAAAGATTTCTCAAAGTGATGCATATCTGGAGAAAGTAGAGAGTCTAAGCTTTCAAACAGTATCTCATATGTGTTACTGGGGTCCATGATGGACCATTAAAGATTAAAAGAATATTTTATTTGAGTCAAAATACGAAATTTTGTACCCGGGACTGGGTCCTCAGGGTTTAAGAGGCTAAATAAATATCAAAAATCTAAAAAGTGTGCATTATAGCTGACAACCACATAAACACGTTGGTTTTGTAACTGTTTGTTGACTTCAGTCATTCCATTTAAATGCTGATAAAAGTAGGAACATGTTTATAATTGAGTAACTTAAAGACGGTCCCTAAATTCACCACTAAAATTGTAAATATTGATAAATCTATTTCAGCTTGAGCGAATCCCTGATCCAAGTAAAATCTCATTTGTTCATCCATGCTAATTTAGCAAAATATGATTTCGCTGTTTACAAACAAAACAACACGTTCTATCGAGTACACGCAAGCTTTAATCACATCTCAAGAATACAACTTTTTTTATGTCGAGATAATGAGAAATTAAGTCATGATCATGAGAAAACAAGCAAGCAAAAATAATCATAGTGCATGGCCTCTCTCGGCTTCTGTAATAAAGTTAGATAAATTGGTAACACCTAAAAATTTTGGTTTATTCAACTTGTTACTTTAGGAGAACACTTTAAGTTGAATAGACTTACATTTTTAGGTGTTACCAAATGAAGTAACTTTTTACGTGGATCCAACTTTTCACTTCTGACACTGTACAACTGTCCCCAGAAGTGTGCAAAAACATAAATAACCTTAATTAATAACATTTGAATTACCTGTCAATGTACCAATAGCTCCGCATATGTTGCCACCTCCATCCTTGACAAAATCCCTGAGAAAAACAAAACAAACGTTCATGATAAATATCCTCACAGAAGGGTTGGACAATATAACATACACTATACAGTTTTTAGGGAGAAAATGATCAGGAATCAGAAGCTTTTAGGCCTGGAAAGAAATCCATGAATTATAAGCCAGGATTGATACTGGAAAAAACTTTGCTTTGTTTAACTATTAGAAATGTAAAGAAATTAAATCACAAATACTCTGAAACACAAACAATATCAAATAAAAGCATGACCTGAATTCAGTCCGATTCTGGGTACAAGTCTAAATGATTTATCTAATATAAATAATCTCTCTAATACACAATGCAGTAGGCCTATGTGAAGCATCTCTCTCTCTCTCTCTCTCTCTCTCTCTTTCTCTCTCTCTCTCTCTCTCTCTCTCTCTCTCTTTCTTTCATATACAGACACGTTCATTTGTCACATGAAAACTGACATCCATCAGTACATCTTTATCTCCTAAGAAGAGCTGCAGTTTAAACATTAGATATAAAACACTGCATTCAATGTTCAGAATAAACACATGAACGCGCGCGCGGCTCGTGCTCACCATCATGAAGGCCTGCAGGTGGTGACAGTGATTCCAATATGAGAACGCAAATAAATGCACATCATACTGTAAAATAAATAATTTTTTAAATGACACAGATAACAATAAGAGCATTAAATAAAGGCAGCCGCAGGCTGGATCTTACCGTTCATTTTCAGTCCAGTTCGTTTCGTTCGGTCTGTCGGTCCGGCTCCAATCCATTATAAAAACACCAATCTCCAGATCTTTCACACATCTGTCCTCTTATCGTTATACTACCCGACAGACAAAAGCGATAATGATGATGATGACGAAGAAGATCCGTTCAGCATCTTTGCGCGTTAATAAAGACAGGTGCTGCGTACTGCGCGTCCCCGCCGGTGTGGCTCGAGTCGGTTCTTTTCGGAATCGGATCGCACGCGGCTGTCCTACATTCACAGCCCTTATGTGGGCTCTTTCATATTCACAATAGCCTACTTCTGAACATCAGGTAGGTTATCAAACATATTTTACGCTTTAAATTTTAAGCCTTATTAGCAAAATAATACAACATAATCACTTTCATGTTTTCATTATTGCAAAACCTGGACTCGTTTATTTGTTTATTTTTGTATCCCCCACGATAAGTAGCCTAGAATCTTTACAGTACTTTATTGTAATGGTACAATAAAAACAGACAAAATATAAGCATTTGTTTAGTTTATTTAATAAATAATGATGCATAACAAAAATTACAAAAGATTTTATCAATAGATTGGGGATGCAAAAATTATGCTGAATTGCAATACAAATTAATTTAAAGGGCTAAAAGAAATGTTTTATTTTGGCTGTTTCTCGGTCAGTTTCAACTGAACTTCAAAGATGACAAACTAATCTTTATTAAAACTCCGCCTTGCAAAATTATTATTGAATCATTTGTTGTATTTGTATGATTGTATGCGGCCTTCCCTGCAGTACACAGTAATCACCAGTAGGTGTCACAACAGTATTACAGTAATGGCTCGATGCCTCAACGTGCTATACATTCTTGCCGAACGCCACCCGCGGCCCGGTGCGCGGCGCTCTGGGCTCGATCCCTTCAGAGATGATCCAGATGGCCGGCGTCGGCCTGCAGCCCTCCATCAGCACCTTGATCTCCTCAGCACGAGCCATCTCCTCCAGCTCTGGACTCGTTTCTGGACACCAGTCTACCATGAACTTATCTTTGGTCTCACACGGGTTGATTTGGACCTCATCTGGCTGCTTTCCGAAAAGATAATCTGCACAAAAAATACAGGACATGCAAACCCTGCTGAACAAAACTGTTTCCATTACAAACACCATCCCAGCTAACAGGGAAAAGTTTGAAGAACGTTTCTTGAAAGTTCCCAACATCCTGACCTGCCATAATTTTCAGATGTTATAAGAATGTCATGTTTTAATGTTCCTGGAATGTTTTTCTATATTTCCTTTTTTGCCAGTTTTGTAAATAATAGAGAAACATTGCATTTTATTATTTAAAAAATGTTATAAGACATTATTTCAGAATGTTCTCTAAAAATATTGCTGTAGAAAACACAATTCACTTATTAGGTTTAGATGATGATATATTTTGTTTCATTTTAAATGAAACATTATTGTGATCAGTGTTTGTTTTAGTTGGACTCTTGATGTTCTGCTTGGTAGTTTTTCTCTGGTTGCATTACTTTGTGTGTATTAAACAGTTTGTTTTAAACAATGAGATAACATTGAAACACTTTTTAAGTTGGCATAACGTTTTTAGGAATGTTGGGAACCTTCAAGGAATGTTCTTAGAATGTTTTTTGTTATCTGGGATTGTACAAAATTGCTTATTCCTGTACAAGGTACAATTTGTAAGATGTTTGCAGTAAAATATCCAAAATATCTATTTTGTTCAGATGATTATTGACAACATCTATAATGTTTTCAACTTCTTGTAAATTATGAGAAAATTGCCATTCTAAACAGTGACACGGGGCAGTACAGTCAACCGTCAATGATGGTAATATACACATTACCCTTTGTTACAGCCTTTACTTATGTAGAAATCACATGACAAAAGTGTTGTGGACAAATGCGGAAATAATAGCGTCTGTCGGGCTACTCACTTGTTTATGGTAAGTTTTCTGAACACTTAATTCTGTGCTGTGTTAACACACCATTGTATTGGACTAATACTGTAACATCTATGACTAACAATTGTGTTTTGAACATTACATGAAACCTTACATAATGTAATAAAATGATGTCATCAAACACAGGGCCAGCGTCAAGTGGGGGGCATTCGTGGGCCGTGCCCCCCCAAACAGGTTGCTGTGCCCCCTACACAGTTTTTGATTAATGTAATATATATCAAGAATAATTAAAATAAATTAAACATTGAATGTTTCATGACTTTTAATTTAATCAAATGAGGAAAATATAGTTGATATATGTTTTCTTTAATAAAAATAGACCAGTTTCTCTGATTGGTTGTATTGCCGGGTCTCATGCGTCATTAGGCTTTAGCATATTTGTGACTTGATACTAGCAGCGTGTTTTTTCCGGCATTTTATGGATCGTGTAAAATATGGATATTAGAACATTTAGAATGAACCAGCACCGCCTGCTCCATCTGACTTCATGCAAACACCGATTGGCTCAAACTCGGAGATTAGAGGAATTTTCAAATCTACAGGACACTGTTTTAATGGAATTTTAATGTTCGTACACAACGGCTTCAGCTTTTTTAAAGGTAAGTTAGTGTTGTTTTAATTTACGTAAGCTTAAATGTGAAGTGTGGCTATAGACCGTTAACAGCATTACGAAGTGATTATGGTAAAGCGGCTTTCATAACGGCTTTTACTTAGGACGCGATGTGCGCTGGGCTGCGCTATGAAACCCATTCATTTCAATGGCTTGCGCCGCGCGAGGGCGGTTTGTTGTTGCGTCGAGCAAAGCGCGAGCGCAGCAACAGTCGGTAACGAGTCTGTAATGAGCCGACAGTCTGTAACAGTTGTATAAGTGTGTGCTTGCACTGTATTTGTTGTTTTAATGCCTTGTTTTTGCAAGTTATTGTTGCTAATTGCGTGCCCCTCGTTGGAAGCCGCGTGCCCCCCGTCAGTTATGGTCTGGCGCCGGCTCTGATCAAACAAAACATTTATAAAACTTGATTACTTTACCTCATGTGTTAACATGATTTCTCATTCCCGTTTGATCGATGGGCATCAGCGGTTGAGTTAAAGACAACAAATCCCATAATTCCACGCTTCTTCAGAGCATCATTAATCTACGTCAGTGTTATTGTTTTGATCATGCGCCCTCTAGCGGCGGATTCTACAAATTGTACCTTTAATGGAGGTTTTTTTTGGTTCCCATCTTCAAAATAATCTCCCACTAACACCTACTAGTACAGACCCACAGAGGCCAGTGATTCTCAAACGTTTTGTCATGTGCCCCCCTGGGGTATATCCCTTTGTCCCCCCCTAAGAAAATTAGTAACAGAAAACCACTGGGACCCGTCAGCATAACCATTGAATCCATTAGTATTTCTTTTTGTTCATCAGAGGCATACAGTGGATGGTGAATGGATCATAAGCATGTCATCATGTAAACAGAGTACTGTAAATACATGCAGTCATAAAGCATAATTTCACCTGCAAAGTCGTGAATCAGGTCTTTGATGAGGTGGCCGATGATGGCATAGAGGGTTGCTACTATGACCATACATGCGAGGATGATGTAGAAGACATGAATGGGTAGAGTAATGGCATCTCGAGCAGGTGGGATGTAGGTTTTAAATAAGACCTCCTCCTCTTTAACTGTGGGCAGCGGGGACGAAGGGTCAGGATGAGCCGCCATCACACCTGCAAAATACAGTTCACATCACAGATTATTTCATAGGAAAAGGTGAAAACAACTTGGTTTAAAGAAGACATAGCATAAAAATCTGACTTTTCCATGTTAAAGTGCTATAATTGGGTCCCCAGTGCTTCTATCAACCTAGCAAATGTGAAAAAGATCAACCCAGTAACTTAGTTTTGGTAAACCATTCTCTGATGCTGATGAAGAAAGCAAAAATATTCAACACCTCCCTTGGATGAATATTTACCGAGCAATCCATGGCTTTGCAAAGGAGGTTGAAAATGGCAACTTTCACCCAAAGTGTTGAACAACAAAAACCTCTGATTGAGTTAAGAACCATTTAACTTTAATAAGTTTGTTAACTATAAATGTGTGTGTATGTGTACTGTACAAACACACACACAAACATACTATAAATGTGTATGAGAGCGTAACACACACAGGCCTACCGTTAGAGAGTTATCTACGAGCACTGATGGTATCCGTACTGTATCCATAACAATGCCATTATAATTAGTTTTGTGTGAGTTAATATGAGTTGAATTAGTTCAGTTCAATGCACTGTTCATCCCCACACTGCATGTTAACACAGGAGATGTGATTGCAGTGCTGTGATTGGCTGAGATCCTGAAGGTCAAAGGGTTTATCAGCAGTTATTATCAGCAGCTTTACAACGGCTTAGAGTTTATGTTTAGTCATGATGCTCAACTGGATTTGATCATACATAAGACCGCGTCCATCCTCTTCCTCCTCTTTAAACCAACTAAAGAATTTAAAAGACGAAACAAACACAAATGATTCGGTTGAAAAGTTTATCTTCTCGCTATTTCTCGATTTGCTTTCTTAAGCATCAATGAGTATTTGCTCCTTTTGTAGTTGTGTTTGAAAACAGTTGTCTTAAATACTCTTGATCTTAACATCATTATGCAGAAGAATTCAAATGTGCAGAAGACGCTGGAAAAGCAAAGCACACAAAGAACCTCTTACTGTTTTGTCACATATATTATCTTGTATTTGTTGAGAACACAGTGTCCTCCTAAAGACGCAAGTGATTTTTTAAATATTGCCCGTTAAGATATTCAAAAAGAACTACATCTCATGCTAAATATCGGACAGAACGGCATAAAAAGAGACAAAAACACATTATAGGGATTTGACCTCTATGGCCTAGACATGAATTTGGGGGGGGGGTACACGTCTCACCTGACATTACTGTGGGTTTAGTTATGGAGGTAACTCTCCACCCTATGAATGTAAGGTAATCACTTGTTGGTCTTCTTGACCTCAGACAGGCATTATAATAATCTATTAGTTCTTAAAGATGAATCAGACACAATCAGCTGTTTGTTCATTTAATAAGGAAAATCTTCACTGTCACCCTAATATATACATAATCCTACAGTACATTTGTGTAGTTTGTCTTACACAGAGTGATGTCAAGATTGGAATGTCACAGATCATATGACTCACATTGTTGACACACTGTAAAAAAAATAAAACCTGTAATTTTTACAGTTAAAAACTGACAGCTGTGGTAACCAGAAAACTGCTGTAAAAAACTCAGGAAACATGTCAACACTTTGCAGTTAAAAACTGTAAAAAATACAGGGGCATTTTACAGGTGGTAAAACGAGCAGCCACATGCTGAATCACAGTTTATCACAAGTTTGTTATTAATAGAGATGGTGCACAGAAAACTCCATGATGGTAACACATGTGACATGAAAATAATGCTATAAACATTAATTACACAACACCAAGTGTAACAAAAACTAATTTATGAAACTGATAAAAAAATATAAGAGGAAACATAATCATTTAAATGAAATACCATTAAACGCTGGGAATTGTGAGAACTATATATAGTCATTTACATCTTTTACTTTCAGATTGTACGTTTAATTGATTTCACCATAGAATTAGATGTTTTGTTAAATTATTAGTTTTAACTGTATATGTCATGTTATTTTAGGTTTTTACTGTAGCATTTTTTTATTTTTTGCATTAAAATTAGTAACATTTTTTACAGTGCATCATAATGGTTCAGATCACAATAACCTGACTTTTACACAAACACTATTATTCAAGTTTTTCATCTATAGCTGCATTATTTCTATAGCATGAGTATGGCCTAATAACATTTAACAATGAAACAGTAAATATTTTGCAAACAATGCTATACACTGTATAAAGTGAAATAGTTGGATTAATTTAAAAAAAAAAACACTTCAATTGGTAACACCTACAAATATTTTTTTCAACTGAAATTTTCTGAAAGTTAAAAAAGTTACATTTTAAGATGTTACCAATTAAAGTAGTTTTTTTTAAGCAGATCCAATTTTTACAGTATAGTGTGTGATATAATGATGATGGAGATGTAATTTTGAGGAAATGTTAAGCCATCATGATGTTTGATTGATGTTTGGAGGACATGAATCCTGGAAGAAGTTTGGTCAGATTTTCCTCCCGTCTTCATCATCCAGCATCACATCCACAACCTGACATCCAATCTGAACAGAGAAAATAAAATGAAGCACAGAAATTAATTTTACAAGATCTCAAGAACAATATCTCTGTTAAGCTTAATTTTAAAAAGGGATTTTACAAAATAAAAACAAAATGTAAGCATTAATAAAATGTAATCACAATAGTTAAAACAGTTTAGTAGTCCACACCTGTAAAAATACCTTGTTATCAAAGCAGTAATTTGCTTGTATCATCTTTAGATTATTTTGTACTTGATGCTCAACACAGCAGGCGCCTGTAAGCCTAAACTTTTCATCCTACCGTAACAGCGTCTATTCTTCTGCATCCGGATCTTCAGAATTTAACCTCATGATTTCATGCATGAGAAATGACCACTCCGCTATTGTGATACAAGTGTTAAATGTGACGATCATGATCATGATAGGATGCAGCATGTTTCGCTGGAGTTTCACCTGAGTCCTCTGAATCTCTTCTAACAGACAGCTCTGGAGTGTCTTGTATTTAATCCTCACAATATGCTGGCCTGATAATATAATCCAGTAGCTGTATTGAATAACACTGTCACACTTACCTTTAAACCTAATCCATCAGTGAATCTAACAAGCTCTCTATCTCTCTCGCATGTGCACAATGATTCACATGAGATGTCACAGGGGATTTTACACTGCTGATAGATAGATAGATAGATAGATAGATAGATAGATAGATAGATAGATAGATAGATAGATAGATAGATAGATAGATAGATAGATAGATAGATAGATAGATAGATAGATAGATAAATTCCAGACTTACCATTAAAGTTAACGCTGTAATCTGTAGCTTTTCCCCGCAATGTCTCTAAATCTGTTTAAAATATAAAATTGCAGGTTACTAAAATGTACTTTACATGGGTTAAAGGGATAGTTCACCCAAAAATGAAAATACTCGTGTTGTTACAAACCTGTATACATTTCTTTGTTCTGATGAACATGAAGGAAGATATTTTGAGGAGTGTTTGTAATCAAACCAAACCAATCTTTTATCCTTCTATGAAAGTCAATGGTGCCCCAGATCTGCTTGGTTACAAACAATGTTCAAAATATCTTAGTATTCATCAGAACAAAGAAATTTATACAGGTTTGTAACAACATGAGAGTGAGAAAATGATGACAGAGTTCTCATTTTTGGGTGAACTATCCCTTTAAGTTCAGATGACGTCAAACATTCCCGGCAAAATCGTACCCGACAATTCAAATTATTAAATACATAAAGAAAAATTATAATAAAGTGTAAATCTCGTGTAAGGAGCTTTCAAAACGTATATTTTATGTACTTAATAAATGAGTTTATTTATTTATTTATTTATTATTAACTGGTAATGGCTTGTAGCTTTAATATATTAGGTTGAATGGTCAAGCAGACAAAATGACGCTTACCTGAAGCAAAGTATCCAGCCCAATATTCCAAAATTTCGCTTTTTATTACAAACAACAACAGAGAAAAAGTCCAAAAACTAAAAGTAAACTTAATAAAGATGCAGCTCTACAAAGCCTCGTGTCTTCTCTACATGTTTGCCAGACGTTACACTGGTTTGATCGCAGCTGTGGCTTTGGGTTCGTCGACTTCAGCCTCTTTGAAGAAGACCTCTGAAAGCATGAAGGCCCAGAAGAAGACGGTCATGGATGTGTTGACCACAACGATGCTGATCATGATGGGATGTATCATGATGACCTCCTGCTGCGCGTGTGGTTCCAGATAACTTCTGCTGCATTCGTATTATCACTACAGATGAAGAGCGGCGACAGCGTGTGCGCATGCGCGTAAGAGCGCGTCTCTCTCTCTTTTTCTCCACAGACAGATAATCCGCCAGATTTCACTTTCATAAGAGTGACAACAAACATGTTTGTCCCAGGTTACATACAGATTAGTACAACTGCATATAAACTCATCACTGTATTATTCTCCAAGATTACATCATGTTTAATGCCCCTTGACCTTATTATGACCCTCGTCTTTCATTTTAACAAATCAACAGATTTAATCCACACCATAATCTTATGCCAGACTTCATTTCTGTTCCTAACCGACAGATGGCACGTGCTGTTAGTCCATTAAAACATGCAACAACTGCAGTAAATGTTGATCATACTGAATAAACACAAACAAATAGGGGCGTTTCCCAGTCAGGGTCTAATACACTGCAATCACAAAATTCTGGCCACTTAATTATCCCTAGAATATCAAAAAGTATCTAAAGGTGGTAGATCCTTTTCCTACTTAGCCCCTAAGCTCTGGAATGATATACCAAATAATGTTCGAGTATCAGACACAATCGATCAATTTAAAACTAAACTTAAGACATTCTTCTTTAACAAAGCATTCACATAAAATGTCCAGTAAATGTCCTTATCCCGCAATAGTTAGTTTGTCTAGAACAGTGGTTCTCCAACTGGGGCCTGGAGCCCCCAGGGGGGCCGCAAAATGGTTTCAGGGGTGCCCCAGTTTTATGACATTTTATAAAATATGAATTCTATGTAATTAAACCTAAAGAAATAAGGCTACTAACCACCAGCACTACTTTGTATAACTTAATATGGTTTGTTTAATTAAATTTTAGAACAGTTTTTTGTCATAAATTTTCTTTGGGGGGCCACGAAGGAACGTACTGTACACAAGGGGGGCAGCAAGCGGAAAAGCTTGAGAACCACTGGTCTAGAACAAAGCACTCACAAACCTCATATTGGGTAATATACTTATGCCGCAATAGTTAGCCTGTTTGGAACCGAGCTGACTTAAACCACTAAACTGTATGACACTAGCATTACATGTGAACAGCCCCTACGCTAATAGGATTCTGTTTCTCTGTCCCTGTCTCGTCCTCGACCCCGAGGACAATGAGACAAACAGACCCAGTTCCTGCAACCGTGAAGGTCATCATACCGTTGATCTACTGACCGTCCTTCTACGAGATGCCCAGCCGTTGCCTGACCAGCAACCACCGGCAGAACCAGTTTAATTCGCTTACCTGTTCTCATACCCCGATAGTATTTATATATATATATATATATATGTGTGTGTGTATCTCTCTCAAGGGTTTTTTCCCTCCTAGGAGTTTTCCCCCTGGACTAGCCAGGAGGGTTTTTCTCCTAGGGGTTTTTTTCATCCCCTGGAGAGTCTGCCACCTTTGGCTTAACTTACTACTTTACTGTATACGTTACATTATTACTATGCTCGTTTTTCTATGCTTTTCATACATCTATTAATGTAAAGCTGCTTTGAAACAATTAACTATAGTGAAAAGCGCTATATAAATAAAATTGAATTGAATTAATAGATTAATCCAGGACTAGGACATTTAAGTCGTTTTTAAAAACAAACCTTACAAAAAACAATACTTGTGTGCATCTTGAGACAAAGCAATGGCACTCATGTGTTAAAGGGGACATTTCACAATACCTTGTTATAACATGTAAAATAAATCTTTGCTGTCCCCAGAGTGCATATGTGAAGTTTTAGCTCTAAATACCCCACAGATAATATATTATAACGTTAGAATTTTGCGTGTGTCCATTAAAATGAAAATGAGCAGATGAAAATGCAAACACTGATCACCATAATGGTGGTTTGTTGAAATTGAAACTGAATTGTGCTGTCAATAATTGTCTTTCTCTCTGCACTAAATTGCAGTGCTGTGGTTGGTGCAGATTAAGAGGCGTTATTATTATAATAAGATCCCCTTCTGACATCACAAGGGGAGCCAAATTTCAATAGCCTATTTTTTCACATGCTTGCAAAGAATGGTTTACCAAAACTGGGTTACTGGGTTGATCTTTTTCACATTTTCTAGATTAAAGGCGGAGTCCATGATGTTTGAAAGCCAATGTTGATATTTGAAATCACCTAAACAAACACGCCCCTACCCCAATAGAATCTGGACCTTCTGTTGATAGACCCGCCCCACACATACGCAAACCGGCATTTGATTTGATTTGATTGGCTATAAGTGTGTTTTGGTAGTCGGCCCGTCTCCTTCTCCAAACCGTTTTTCAAACATCGTGGACTCCGCCTTTAATTGGAAACACTTAAACATGGAAAAAGATTTTCATGAAATGTCCCCTTTAAGATGTGTCAGTACAGGTGTTTTTACATAAAGGCAGCTCAAATATGCATTTTAGTCTGGGAGTAGGATAAGCCCTGTCTGGGAAATCACCTCATAGAGTTGATAAAAGTCTGCATAAAGTCTAAATGTTTGGGTCAAACATGGATTTATTTACATATACACACAAAAATGACTTTATACATTCAATGACATGAATGCGACTATGACATTCTGAACATGATTTTGATTTCAATTCAAAGCCCAACTGGTCTAGATGGTGATGGAAGTTGTAATAAAGAATAATAAAGTCTCATAAAAAGTTTAAAATACTACATTAAGCAGTTTGACAAAATATTTATTTGTTAAACCCCTTAGAAGGCAGTTTTGTTTTAAAACATGTATCAAAACATGCCATCATGTAACAATGCACAGTCAGGACGCCACTCATGTAAAATAAAGAACAACAGGAACTGGACCCATGTAGACCCTTAATGGTGCGTTCACCCCAAATGCAAATAGTTTATGGGGCATACACACCAAACGCAAAATCATTGATTTGTGCAAGTAGATTACTTACAAAGTCAATGCAAAGACGCAAATAATCGTGAACAGATGCAAAGCGATGCAAGTGACGCTAATTGGGTGGTGCGGTTGCTGTAAAAATGCACGCTATTCACCTCAAATGCATCTACACGCAAGTTGAAAATATTCAACTCAAGCGAAAAACACAAAGTTAAAGACCGCGAGTATTCTAAAGCAAGGAACGCGATGCTTCGCATTTGGCGAGTGTGCAGCATAACATGCAAATACGCAATTGACATCCTGCGATGCGATTCAGGCGTTGGATTCGTGTAACACGTGATTTTGAATTAAACACGCAAATTAAAAAATCTGAACTTTAATCAATCAGGAGCTTGCTCTAGTAGTGACGTGGTTACGACGTAGCAAATGGAGGCAGAAATACGAAACAACAATGGAGGACAAAATCCTCGTTGTTGTATGTGTACACCCGTAGCTGTACAACACATCTTCATACTTTTAAAGAAACAGGAATAAAAAGGATCTAGTTTGGAAGAAAGTGAGTGAGGAGTTTGAACAATCTGGTAAAGTTGCTCTTTACTTAATTTGAGCTATATATATACATATTGAGACTACAAGCTAGCTAAAGCTCAAAATGTTCAAAAATCCAACTACGTTCCAAAAAACGTAATTTATTCGCTTCATTCGCATCTGGTGTGAATGCAGGCATGATGCTTAAAAATTATCACATTACAAAACTATCATGTTCATGATGTTATAAATAAGATGCGTATGTCATTCATATGCATTCACTGTGCACAAAATGTATGAGCATGTGAAGATTCTTCAAAAAGTAACAGCACACAGATATACTTGAGCATACTTGAGTAAACAGTGATCAGATTTTCATTTTTGCCCCAAATTTCCTTGAACATTCCCAGACGCTGCTGTGTGCATACGCTGCCGTTCCCAAAAACAAGTTGAAATTCTGATCACATAACAGTTATGTATCTTTCTCAAACAACCAACAATATTCTTACAACACGACACACTGAAATACATCTAAACAGCTTCTCCAGTGTTTAGCAAGCCAACGTTCTTTGTTGGTTCTCCTGCTGCAGAAAGTATTCACAGAACAGCGCTCGGACTTCCTCTGCGTCCGGGTCATCGGCGGAGGGTGACACCTCGTCAGCAGGCTGCGGGCTCTCCTCGTGTCGCACCGCCTCCTCCCACCTCTCGTCAAACTCGTCCCCGTGCACCTCACACACGTTGTGGAGGACGCAGCACGCCAGTATCATGGTTGGCACCACGTCCATGCGGCAATCGTTACGCTTCAACAAGCACTGCCAGCGCGCCCGCAGCCGCAGAAAGGCGTCGTCCACAACGCTCCGCGCCCGCTCCAGTTTGCGATTAAAGGCCCTCTGACCTGCCGTGAGCTCTCCGGACTCTGGGTAGCTCTTTATTAACCAGCTCTTCAGAGCGTATCCAGCATCCCCAAGCATCAGGTACCCCAGCGGGCGGCCCATGAAGTTCAAGGGTGGGTCGTGCAGCAAAAAGCCACCGTCGCAAGCGCGCCCCCACAAGGTGGAGTTCTGCAAGATGGCAGAGTGCTCGGTGCTGCCTGGAAACCCGGCGCACACGTCCCAAAACTGGCCCAGACCGTTGACGGCGCCCTGCGTGACCACAGACAGCCAGCCGCGGCTGTTCCAGTAGTTGTCGGCGTTGCTGGACGGTGCGATGATGGGTACGTGGAGGCTGCCCACCGCACCAACACAGTGTGGGAATCCCCAGCGGGTGGCGAACAGTCGGGCCGCGTCCTCCAACTCTTGCTCGCTGGGTGTGCGAAGGTAAAGTGGGCGCAGGAGCAACACGATGGCGTGGCACACATCCCGCACGCACTTACAGACAGTGGATCGTCCCACGCCAAACAGCGTGCTAATGGTACGGTACTCCACATTCGAAGCGAGGCGCCACAACGCCACGGCGACCCGCTTCTCCAGGGGCAGCGCAGGGCGGAGCCGAGTGTCCTGACGATTCAGACGGGGCTTCAGTTTACCGCAGAGAAGAAAGAACGTCTCTTTAGTCATGCGAAACTTCTCAAGCCAATCGGAGGGCTGGAACTCTCTCATGACCACCCGCTCCCACCAATCGGTGCTCTCGATGTTGCTCCACACACGTGTAGGACGTGTTGGTATGTCACTGACTGGACGAGACGTTTGAGCGATCATCATCTACAGAAAAAACAATTTGGTTAACTATAAGTTTTGTATAGGGCTGCACGATATATCGAAAGAATTATCGTTAACGTGATAACAGTGCATGCGCACAGTGTAACTTGTATTTATTTTATGCGTCTATCATTTGTGTGTTGCATGCTTAGATTTTCCAAATTAGACCAATCAGAAGGTGCCTTATTAAATACCCGCCAAGTAGGACCGTGGGCGCAAAGGTGAACCTATTGGCTCAAAGCAGAGAGCAGAAAATAAATATGGCAGGAGTAGATATGAGCCCTAGTGGTTATTTTAAGACATTTGACAGGTCAGGTGTGCGTTTATCGAAAAATAATGCATACCTGTGAAACATTTCTCAGCCAGTCAGAATAAAGTATAAAAAATATTGAAATGTGTTCAGTCAACTCCATCAGTTGTTATCAAAACTGATAACATGAATCTTATAAATATGTGGTCAATGGTGTTGCATGTAAGGTGAACTAGAGGTGGTACTAAACCATGTATTAAACATGTATACTAGTTTCCATTTATAAATACTGTGCTGATACCACTTATGAGATAAATACTGTGATGTTACACTGTATGAATTGAATGTAACGTTACTATTGGTTGACCTTCTTATCTAAACCAAAAAATGATGCATTTTCATTGTATGTTCAAAAACATGTGAACGCATGGTAAAGCCATGACACACATCACTGCTTCAGGTCCATAATGACATTACCATGGTACGTTTGGTTAGAGAAGAGTAAATGTTTACCATGAGCATCCTCTTTTGTTTCTGATGGAAATACTGTCTGTGAGTGACGCGCCGCTGCACCTCGCGTCGCCGCTGAGCGTCCGCGCTCGTGACGTCCCGCCGCCTCTTCATCAGCACGTAACTGAGCGTAAACATCAACGAGCGAAGCGTCTCGTCGTTTGACATGTTTTCGTCTTTGGGTTTGCCTCAAAACTGCGCAATCGTGATGTGTGATAAAAAATCTGCGCAGTTATGGAGCGCGTGCCATTATTTAATAACGATTAGACTTAAATCTTTAAACGCATTCTTCTAGCGACCGCTCCTCCTGCACTTCCTCGCGCCCTGCTCTCTAGTGACGTCACGCCACAGCGTCATCTACTGGACTAGCGACAGAACTACATCATAAACCAGATCCCATCTTGAAACTATGATTGGGAATATTTATTTTTATCCAGTTGCTCTGATAGCAACAAAAAAATTAAGAAATTATTTCAATCTGAGATGATCTCTATCCTTTATATTTTGTGTGATAAAAGTTTAGACCCTGTCATCTAAATACTTAATTACAAATAAGGTTAAGGATGTATAAATTACCTTCTACCCTGTTAAACTGTATTTAAAAAATGTTTCCAGATATTGACTCACTTTTTGTGATGGTGAAGAAGAATCAATGTTTAATTTTTCTGGGAATGCACATACACATCTCTGTTTTGGAAGAATTTACCAATTTTTTGTAAGTTTTTCATTGTTACAAAAATTTTCTTTGGCATACAAGTATATTTTATTTGGTTGCCATAATTTTGACAGTCTTGTAAAGGATCAGTATTTTTTCTACACAAATGTAAATTTTAAGATGCTAGTAAGATGTAACTCCAAAGCCCTTAAAATTGTATCATTGTGTCATTTTTATGACGTTTCCCAAATGCTGTAATATTTAACTCTGTTTACCCCTGGTACTGTGTTTGTTTGTTCACAGAGTTACAATAAAAAACATTGACAGATCATGTATGTGTGTTTATTGTATGCTGTGTACACAACGTTTGGAGGAACGTAATTATTTAAAAAGAAATAAGAGCAGTATGTATGACAATGAAAATTGTGCAATTCTTGTTGCATTTCAATATCAAGTGGGAAAAAGGAGACCAATCTTTCCATTTATTCCTTGACATGTTTTTGTCTTTGATTTAAAAAGTTTGATCAACAATTATCAAAAGTATTTTGATTTAGCTGTGTTTGCTGCAGTGTGTGATGTTTTGTGTGTGTACTATAAAATGTGCCTGCTGTTTTAAAGGTGAAAGTTCAACAAATCAAAGAAATTTAAACAGGTTTGTACCCAGCTAAAACAAGAAAGTTCCCTAAAACGTTGTGCCAACATAAAAAGTGTCCAGTTTTTTATGTTTTAAGAATGTTTCTTGGTTGTCTGAATTTTAGAGAAATGTTACATTTTATAATTTTCAAACGTTACGACAACGTCATGTTTTTATGTTTAAAACAACTGTTTTCTTTATTTACTTTTTTGCTTGTTATGTAAATGATAGAGAAACATTGCATTACATTATTTCTGAATGTTTGGTAAAAATATTGCTGTAGAAAACACAATTCACTTATTACGTTTAGATGTTGATGTTTTGTTTCATTTAAAGTCATCCTTATGGTGATCAGTGTTTGTTTTAGTTTGACTTCTGACCATTGACATTTTGTCTGCTAGTTTCTCCTGGTTGCATTAACTTTGTATGTATAAAACAGATTTGTTATGGTAATATAAAGTTAATACAATTCTGGTTGGTACATAATGGTAAAGATCATCATCTAATTATGTTGGCAGAATGTTTTTGGTAACGTTAGCAACTTTCAACGAATATTCTTAGAACTTTTCTCTGTTAGCTGAGTAATAACTTGAGGGTGAATAAATGATGACACAATTTTCATTTTAGGGTAATGCAGTAAACATTAAACATTAGAAGCATGTGCCATCAAAACTGTTGTGTTCTTCTGTAGCCCGGTTGGGTTTGATTCCCAGGGATCATTCAGTGTCTTGAGGTGAATTAAGAATGCTAAGATAAAGGTAATGCACACAACACGACATCAGTAAGTATTCAAATCTTCATACAGACACACAAATAATGTCAGCGTCTCTGCAGCAGGTTGTTAATGAGACTCTTTCAAATATCGAGTTTGAACACAGATGCTTGAGTTCAACATGAAAAATCCTGATCTCCTGTTGCGTGATGGAGTCCTGACCACCGACATCAACATAATCCACATATAATATCAGCCTGGGGATTTTGAGATTCACAACGGACCTCACCATTGTGTTGTTTAGATCTGTTTCCAGCACCTGCTGACATCTTTAAAGGAACCAGAATAAAGCAGACAGGTTTTATTTGCAAATGAAGCTGCATTACCACAAAAACAAGCAGCGTGAATCTCTTCTGTCTGAGACTCAGGTAAAACACACACATCACTTTTCATAAAGAGCCAAACCCAAGTCTGTTCTAAGATTTGACTTTGCTCCTATAAATTCAATGTAAATCACAGGAAACATACTGTTCATGGTTAATATTTAAGGTAGGGTGTGCTCAGTATACGGAAAATTAATCAGCATAACACAATAGTCTCTCTTATAATTACAACACTGCAAACACAATCTGCATTACAGCTGAAGCTTCATTGTTGTAAGGACTCTATTGTGCCACATCGTGTGCCTTATTTGATGGGTCACCTCATACTGGGTCTTAATACATCTTCAACAATACAGGAGAGTCAACTGAATTATCAACACATCCATAGTGTTTGAAGTGCATGTGACACATGATTATTACATGCTAATAAACTGTGGATCGGCTTTAATAGATCATAAAGAT
The DNA here is from genome assembly GCF_027580225.2 of Misgurnus anguillicaudatus. Lineage (NCBI taxonomy): Eukaryota > Metazoa > Chordata > Actinopteri > Cypriniformes > Cobitidae > Misgurnus > Misgurnus anguillicaudatus. The sequence continues at coordinate 4,545,482 of NW_027395276.1, read as the reverse complement.
TTATTATTTATTTAGATTCAGATTGAATCCTCTCATGTCACAATTGCTGTTCAAAGTCATGTCACATGTTTAAAGAGTCTCATTATAATCAATGAATAAAGTAGTTATTTATTATCATCAATGCCTCTTTATCATTATCTCATAAAACCAGGGTTTTATTATGTCATTAATACTGCCCAACTACATCTATATATCTAAGTGATGCTAATGTACATTTTATGATATTATTGCAAATTCTTTACATAAATTATAATAATTCCAGTCATATATATAAACTGCACAAAGGTTTCATCAAATACTGAACTTAAAATCTAACTCTAAACTATTAGACCTATATGCTTTGTGTAGAAAGAGCAGGAATACCCCACACTAAACCCTATGGACCATACAGTTATACAGTTCCTTATGAAATCTAAACACAGACAAAAAGAGACATTTAACATAAAACTATAAAGCAGACTGCTGTATAAAATCCTGTTATTTAACAATAAACCTTTTCTGCTTTGATTGGCTGCTGTGATTCGTCATTGGTGATGATCCGCGTGGCCTCTATATAAACTACATTTTCATCAATGCACATATATCAGCTCTTGCTGGCGTGCGCGCGCGGTGGCGAGAGCGCGCGCGGTTGACGCGGGTCTCAATGGCGCTGGTGCTGATGCTCGTTCACCATCACCTGTTGATTCGATGATGGAGGTGAGTTACATTTTCATGACAGAACCAATTTAAAAACCGCATCAAGGAACGGAGTTGTTATTTGATTCACGAGTTTGTAAATGTGATTTCATCAAGTCTTCATCCGTTCGTTTTTTGAGGCTCATCAAGCTGTTCTGGTGATGCATTTTATAAGCGAACACTTAAGTGATTTAGAGTTGCTTAGTTTTTCTTTATCAATTCTCCACGAGAGAAAGATGAAATTACTTTTTTCAAGTTTTAAGCATTAAGGAGCTCAAACTTTCTGTGTAACAGGTGGCGAGGTTTTCTAAGCTGATGGTCAATGTGGAGCATAGAGGGTCACCTTAAAGGGGACATTTCACAAGAATTTTTTAAGATGTAGGCTAAAATAAATATTTGGTGTCCCCAGAGTGCGTATGTAAAGTTTTAGCTCCAAATACCCCACAGATAATATATTATAACATGTTAAAATTGCCACTTTGTAGGTGTGAACAAATGTGTACGTTTTTGGGTGTGTCCTTAAAAATGCAAATGAGCTGATCTCTGCACTATATGGCAGTGCCGTGGTTGGATAGTGCAGATTAAGAAGCGGTATTATTATAATAAGATCCCCTTCTGACATCACAAGGGGAGACAAATTTCAATGAGCTATCTTTTCACGTGCTCGCAGAGAATGGTTTACCAAAACTAAGTTACTGGGTTGATCCTTTTCACATTTTTTAGGTTAATAGAAGCACTGGGGACTGTTCACCCATAAATATCCACCTTATTTTTGAATGCGGAAGTAAGTGATGTGACGTATTTCCGTTCTTTGTGCGAGACGTCCGTTTCAATAGCCAGCCAGTAAAAAACAGTGTAGTGGGAGCACGCATAAAACATGTTTAAAAACGTTTATGGTAAATATTTACTTTACCTGCCATGTATGAACCAGTGTGAGGATGAAATTAAGTGTCCTGATATATCATATGAAGATATATTCAATCATTTCATGTTGTTGCTCGGGGGTGACAAGTCTTCTTACAGTATCTTTACAAATGGGAAAGTCAGTTGAGTATTTGTACATGAAATATACCAAGACTTTGTGTTTTTAACCTTTTATTGTGGCTTAAAATGTCACAACTGTCCTTCTTGTGTGAGATTTTTTAAATGGCAATATTCAATGAACTTTGAGTTTGAGTTTTTATGGCAACACATCAAGCATCTTTCTCATTCAACACATTGTAAGTTATTTGAACAAACCATAATAAACATATTAAACTATTATTACATTCAGTATTGTTTTCGTTGAAAATATTATTATGCAGTAGATAAGACATGAGCTTATGAAATTATTTGCATTATTTTTTTCATTTAAAACATATTATACCACGGGTCTGTTGAAGGCTGCATTCTGATTGGCTGAGAAATGTTCTATGGGTGTTGATTATTTTTCTGTAAACCGCACACCTATCTTTTCAAATGTCTTAAAAATAGGCACCAGAGCCATGTTTGTGGTAACCGTGGTATAAGCGGAATAATTGACTCCAGTCCTTTGAATTATTTGAAAATAATGCACACCTGCGGTGTAACAGTACTCCGCTTCGCGTCGTGCCGCATTACCACCTTGGTGTGCATTATTTTCTTATAATTCAATGGCCCGTCGTCAATTATTCCTTACATAAAGTATGCGCAAACACATTATGAACTATTATAAACATTAACCAATAAGCTGTTTATGTTGTATGTATTCTGTACTGTAATCACATTGTTGTAATAATATATAGTATCAAAATAAATAAATCAGCTAATTTTGAATATTAACTTTTGAACAATTCGTGTATTTATTGTTCACTGGCAGTGTCTATGAAAGGTTTTACTGGATGGATATTTGGATACAGATCATGGGTGCATGTGCGCCAACTACACATTCAGCTCTTGTGAGTGTATTATGGTTAAAACAAATATTTTGTAAGGATTTACTGAATTTGTACCAGCTATTAAGGCAACCCTATCTGCACAAATGATGCCTGTCTTCATGGATTGGATAATAAAAATTAAAAAGCCAGTCAATACGGCACACATGTGTCCCTCACAATACGACCACCATAAGCTGTAGCTGTAGTGGCTCACCGTAAGTCTTAGGAGCTCAAAGATGGCGGCGCCCACCTTTAATTCAAAAATTAGATGGTGGATAAATTGTGTCATCATTTACTTACTCTCATTTTGTAAGAAACATGTATACATTTGTATACAGGTAGATATTTTGAGGAATGTTTAAAACCAAACCGATCATGAGCCCTATTTACTTTCATAGTATTGCTAATAAAAAGCTTTCTCTCATTCTATTCAGTACATTTAAAATGTCATGCAGAATGTTAACAGTATATATCTAAAAATTCTAATTTGAATATCTTTGTAACGTAACCGTCATAGCAAAGTAAATCCAGTCTTCATTTGATACATGTATACTGGGGTCCTTGCTCCTCTTCTTGACCTAAAAAAGGTTGAAGACCTCTGTCTTTGTCTCAACAAACAGTGACAGTCATCATCAAGTGCCGTTGAAGGCCATTGTCAAATTGAAGGATCTTTGGAAAGCAGCCTTGGTTTCGCCTCCTTCATTCAGCCTTTTTTGAAGGATATACAAAATGTATCTTTTGTGTCCTCCAATCACCCACAATGCTTTGCACACATCTCAGGAACATACACTGTAAAGAAACCCTACTGAAAAATCCAGCAAGACCAGCATAAGCTGGTAGCTGGTTTTAGCTGGTATAAGGTGGCAGTAGCTGGTCTAAGCTGGTCCTCCCAGCATGAAAAAGCTGGTCATGCTGGTGGGCCAGCTGGTCTTCCAGCCTGACCAGCTAAGTCCAGCTAGACCAGCTTAAAAAGTGACCAAAACATAGCTAGACCAGCTTGCTACACCAGCAAAACCAGCTTCCTACACCAGCAAAACCAGCTAAAATCAAGCTGGAGACCAGCTAAAACCAGCTCACCAGCTTATGCTGGTCTTAGCTGGATTTTTCAGTAGGGAATGCAGCATTTTTGTCAAATCAACATATATATTTTTTGTTACTTTAACTTAAAAAAAGGGTTAAACAATTTCAACCTGTTTTATAAGTTATATCAACTTATCGCAGGTCAAAACTTAAAATAGGTTGAATTGCAAAACCAAGTTTTATCTTCATGCTGCATTTTTTACAGTGTAGGGGGAAATAAGTCAACATTGAGCTCCATTTTGCTATGAAATGTAAGACAAAATATTTTGTTTCATTCATGTTTAGATGTTTCCCAAATTTGATTGGCCGTTTTGTATTATTAGTGGATGTTTTCCTAATTCATCTCTGCATGCATTGTTGTGTGCCGGTGCACTTAAAGGATATTTTTTAAAGTTCAGAATCCAGGACTTCCCATGTGGTGAAATATTGATTTGGATTTGTCAATGAACCCCACACCTCACACTGATTCTAATATTTTAAGCCAAATTTTAACAGGGATCTCTCGCTTTATCTCTCAGTTCATTCACTTCAGGGTTAAAGTTTCCTGTAGATGTGATTTTTAAACCCAGGTAATTGAAGTGTTATGTGGTTACTTTCTAATGTAAATAAATGTTGTGGAAGTTCATAATTCATCATCTCACTTTCTATCTGTATCTCACTTTCAGTTCAAAGTACTTTGCTAACATGGTTGTTTTACAGACAATATTGCATGCAGAGCATCAATACAATACATAAATACGCAAGCAAAATGAGAAATGAAGGTATCAGTAATGTTAATAACAACAGCTACTACAAATGTCCTCATAAAACGGTGCTGCTGTGAAGTTGTCTGTTTATTCTTCATTTAATTTCTGTAGACACAAGAACTCTGAGCTGGATATGGAGGAGCTGAGGACTAAACCTCTTACCCTGCAATGCTGTGTGGAAGACTAGTGATTTTGTTGTGAATCTGAACAAAGAGATCAACAACAAAACCCAGTCTTCCTCTCAGCACAGGGCACATCAGCGAGAGAGAGAGAGAGAGAGAGAGAGAGAGAGAGAGAGAGAGTTTTGTGTATGTTTCTTGTTTTATGTATAATGCTTTGGCAATACTATAAGTGACACAATCAATAAAGTTCCTTTAAAATGGATAGAGAGATTATGTGCATGCTTATCAACAACCATGTTTGCCTCAAGGTTTATTAGTTTAGATATCCCTTAATGTAGTCTAATTGTAGACAAGTGTTTTTGTACCACGAAGTTACAATTAAAGAGTCTGCTATTCCGATATTTTAGATCAGGGGTCTTCAACCTGTTTTGTGAGCAAGGGCTAACACAATAGATAAAACAATCTGGAGGGCTGATTTTTTGATATAGTCTACTCAAAACTTTTTAGTTTTACTTGTTGATTTTATTTTACTTGTTAATATGTTTTATTATTGTTTACAAAGTTAATAAAAGAAGCTAAGCTAATATAAAAAAATGTAATAAATAAGTATAAATATAGTCAAATTAAGGCTATTAATAGAATGTGCTTTAGCTGGCAACTCACAGACTCCATGTTGGCATCCTGGTTGAAGACCACTGTTTAAGATAATCAATTGCCTCTTTAATGTAGATTAATTGGTGCATGTACATACAATCAAAAAGATCTGTGAGACACTTTAGGTTGCATAAATATAATGACCCATTTAGTGTCTGTAAATGGGTGTGATAGGTGAAACATTACATATTCCTGAAAACATATAATCTAATGTTCATGTATCTCAGTGGTAGATCATTGTGTTAGCAGCACAAAATGTTCTGGGTTCAATCCCAAATAACACATAATGATAATAAATTGTATACATTGTAATGCATTGTAAGGTGCTTTGAATAAAAGTGTCTTGAAAATGCATAAATGTAAACCCTGCAGTAAATCATTAGTGCCATGTAGTTGTTATGTGTATGGTAAATCTAGCTAGCCTGTTATACTTTTTAATGCTTGATTTGTTAAACAAATAAATTAAGTGGTACAAAGTAATATGAATGTGTTATTAAAAATAATATGGTATTTGTATAATTAATTATATATACAGTAATAAAATATACAAAAGATAACGTTTGTATTTTATAAATGACTGTTTAAATGTTTGAATAAAAACAGGAAGTAACAAACGTACAGATTGTGAAATAGTAAAATGTGTTATTAAAAATAATACATTATTCGTAATAAATTATACAGTAACAAAATATACAAAGTAAACATTTAGCTGTTTGTTTAAATAAAAACGTACAGTTTGTGAAATTAATGGAAAAAAATTCCCCCACTTTTAATAAATGCCAATCGAATTGTTCACACATTCCGTGTTCACGTCAGGCTTTCCAAGTTTCATTGAATGAATGAAGGGAAATGTAGTTTTTTTGCGACGTGTTCAACAACAGTCCTCATCGACCACTGCTTGTTTGTTTCCTACATTTCCCAGTAGTGTTTGCGCGATGAGTTTGTGGGGACTTCGCGACGCCCGACGGTCATTGTATTTTTTACGCGGCTCCCGCTGTACGCCGAAAGCGCCTGCGCACTTCAATACCCAGCATTCCGCGCGTCAGTAGTAAACATAGAGCTGTCAAACAACTTCGACGCCATTTCGATATCGGCCTTAAAATGGCAGTAAAATGCAGCTCGCGTATTTTGACTCTCTAAATCCAAAGCGACACGCGCCTCTCTCGCTTACGAACGAGCGTTAACGGCCGTTTACATGACGTCAGATGGTGAGAAGATGGATATAAGCACGGCGGTGTTTAACGCGGCGAGAGACGGAAAGCTGAAACTCATCCAGAAGTTGCTGAGCAACAAAAGTCCGGAGGAGCTGGAGGCGCTGGCGGAGGAGAAGACTCAGGGTGGGACGCCGCTCCTCATCGCCTCCCGTTACGGACATCTGGAGGTGGTGGACTACCTGCTGGAGCACTGCAAAGCTAACGTGGAGCTCGGCGGCTCGGTGAACTTTGACGGCGAGACGATCGAGGGCGCTCCGCCGCTGTGGGCGGCGTCTGCCGCGGGGCACCTGGCCGTGGTAAAGACCCTTCTGAAACACGGAGCTTCCGTCAACACCACCACCCTGACAAACTCCACGCCTCTTCGCGCCGCGTGCTTTGACGGCCACCTGGAGATCGTCCGGTACCTGGTGGAGCACCAGGCGGACATGGAGGTGGCGAACCGTCACGGCCATACATGCCTGATGATATCGTGCTACAAGGGCCACAGGGACATTGCCAAGTTCCTGCTGGAGCGTGGTGCAGATGTCAACCGCAAGAGCGTAAAGGGTAACACCGCCCTGCACGACTGCGCCGAGTCTGGGAGTCTGGAGATCATGAAGATGCTGCTGAAGTGTAACGCCCGCATGGAGAGGGACGGCTACGGCATGACCCCTCTTCTCGCTGCCAGTGTCACCGGCCACACCAATATCGTGGAGTATTTGGTGCACCAACCACGCAGCACCCGAGAGGAGCGTGTCGACGCTCTGGAGCTCCTTGGAGCCACATTCGTAGACAAAAAACGTGACCTGCTGGGTGCAATGCGCTACTGGCGGAGGGCGATGGAACTTCGCAGAGCAGGCGAGAAAGCTGGATTACTGGCCAAGCCCCCTCCAGGTCCACCAGTGCAGGCATATGACTGCGCCCGGGAGGTGTGCACGGTCGAAGAGTTGGAGGCACTCATCACTGACCCCGACGAGATGAGGATGCAGGCGCTGCTCGTGAGGGAACGCATCCTCGGGCCGTCCCACCCCGACACATCCTACTACATTCGCTACCGGGGCGCCGTCTACGCCGACTCGGGCAACTTCGAGCGCTGCATCAGCCTATGGAAGTACGCCCTGGATATGCAGCAAAGCAACCTGGATCCCCTGAGCCCCATGACCGCAAGCAGCTTCCTGTCCTTTGCTGAACTCTTTTCTTTCGTGCTGCAGGACAGGGCCAAGGGCACCCTGGCCACCCGCGTCACCTTCCAGGACCTGATGGGGGTGCTTGCCAAGAGCGTGCGCGAGGTGGAGCGTGCCGTGGCGCAGCGGGACAGTCCTCCAGAGGCGCCACAGTTCACCAAAGCCCTGGCCATAATCCTGCACCTCGTCTTCCTGCTGGAGAAGCTTGACTGCGCCCCGGAACAAGAGCACCAAAAGCGACAGACCGTCTACCGGCTGCTAAAGCTCAACCCCAGGGCGAGAAACGGCTATTCGCCTTTACACATGGCCGTGGACAAGGAAACCACGTCGGTGGGCCGTTACCCGGTTGGACGGTTCCCGTCGCTGGCCGTGACCCGGCTTTTGCTGGAGTGTGGGGCTGACGTGGACTCCCGAGACTGCGAAAACAACACACCGCTACACGTGGCTGCCGCCAACGGCTTCCCCGACATCATGGGGACGCTCGTCCGGGCCGGGGCGCATTTCGACGCCACCAACGCTCACCACAAGACGGCCTATGAGCTGCTGGACGAGCAGAGCGGTGGACGACACGCTTTGCACCCGCTCAATTACATCACCCTGCAGTGTCTAGCGGCCCGTGCCATAGAAAAACATAGACTTCCCTACAAGGGGCTCATCTCAGAAGAAATGGAGGCGTTTATTGAGCAGCACTGACACCCCGTATGACGCAGAGCTACCTCCTCCTTACGAGAACTGGCCAACCCTAATGCTCGGGCCAAGTGTTAAAGCAATAATCCCAGGTTACTAATTACTATACAACTGGATCTCTGTCCCTTAACTTCTGTAACCTGGTGGTGTGCACCTCACCAAAACCCTCTCTGTCAATGTTTAAGGGCTTGTGGGAAAATGACCTAAAGAGAAACTGAATGCTAGTTGGACTTTTGCTGTGATCTCCTTTATTCTGTATTGATCCATTGAACAATTTTGTCAATTTTTGTTTGCCCGTGTTGTGTTATTATTATTTTTTGATTGAAGAAGTGATGATGATCTGTTTTTTTTTCAAAGGGACAAATGCTACAACAGAATCAATCTCCCAGTTTGAATCTCTCTTATCAAATGTTTTTTTCCCCACTTTACGATCCTGGCGAAGTAGCCTGAAACCCATGGTGCCAAACGCTAGCCTTACACTATCATCTTTTTCTAACATTGTGGCTTTGAATGTTTGTGTCTGTGGTTATAATGTATTTTTATTGTATGAATGACAGAGCTGTTGTGTTATACGCTCACAGTCTGGAGGTTGAACGCACTCGGTGGTTTCGATCCTTCGGGGATTGACTGTAATATTAACTTGGCACTTTACCCCTGTATATGAGAACAGCTATTTTTAAATCTCTGACGTTACATTGATATCTATGCAGTTTATTAACCGAGGTGGATTAAGAGGGACAGATTTGGCAACCCAGGTATTTTTTGCAGGGTGTACATTGAAAGCTTATGCATTTTAGTCTTATTCTAGTTGCCTTTTAAATTATTTTTCTTCATATCATATGGGCTGAAATGTTTGGAGTTTCTGTCATGAAAGCACTTTGAAAATGATAACACTTTAAAACCAGAGACTACAACTCATTTGGTTAATTTAAGACAGGACAAAATGTGTTTGGTGATGCCTGAATAAAAATCAAGTGTCCCATCTTTCTGTCTGTCTGTCTGTGTATTATACACATATGGGGTTGCATAAATACTCACATACTCTGTTTATTAATGGCACAGAGGGATTCAAGAACAGATTTCTGTGGTAACATTATCTTTAAGCATTAAGAATTGTCCACTTTATGACAAGCCGTTTTAACTTTTATTCGTTGAGTTCTTGATATCAACAATTCAATTTGCTCTAGTTAAAATCGTAATTTTCGATATGAAGAATTATATTTCCGCTATTAACAATGATAATTCTTGATATCTGTAATTGTATTTTCACTACTGAAATGTCACCATAAACTGCTATTCAAATTCAATTGTTGATATATCAAGAATTAACATTTCCACTAGTAACAATTGAATTCTTGATATCAAGAACTCGATTGTTGATATCAATAATTTAATTCTCGATATCAACAATTAACATTGTTACTAGTGGAAATGTCATTTCTGATATCAAGAATTAAAATTTGAACTAGCGAAAATTTAATTGTTGATATCAAGAATTCAACGAATAAAAGTAAAAATGGCTTGCCATACCACTTTTAACCAAGTATTATACGTTATATTTTGACCAACTCATTTAAAACATTTTAATTTTCTTTATTTATTTAAACAAGCTTGGTAAGATACGTAAATCCAGATTCAGTCTCAGGTGACATGTTCTTGTAAATGTTTTAAGTTAAAAGGTAATGCAAACTAATAATATGTTGCGTTGTATTCCATTAACCCCATCTGCCCCTAAACTTAGTAGCTTACTTTACTGCAAAAGAATTTCACTAATGAAAATGCAATTATAAAATGTATAAAGCAATTGTTTGTATGTATTTAAACTATGGCTGTTTTGTATTGTATTTGTTTCTGATTAAGGTTTTTATTACTGTATTAATGCGATCTTTATCTGTTGTCTTACAGTTATATGAAAAGTGTGGCTAAACATTATAGCATTTTTATTTGTGATGATGACTTTATACTGTTTTTATTAAGGAAAAATATGTCGTGAGAATTTTTGGCCACTCCTCAAGAATAATAATTTACAAGACAAACCTCCATGCAGGTACATTATATTATGCACAATATCAAGTCTGCTTAACAAATAACTCTTAATGTATATAAAAATAGACAACATTGACTGTAAACTCATTTTTACTATTGATTTCTGGCTGAAATCTGACCTGTAAATGTTTTTGTTGGACCTGTAAGACGTCCATTGGGCTTTATGAAGTGGTTTCCTGGACAGGGTTTAGATTAATCTAAGGCATTGGTTATATATAAACATATCTTATGAAAAACGTGGTGTGCATCTTGAGACAAAACAATGACGCTGATATATTAAAATATATATTAAATGTATGTTAAAGCAAGCTGTTTTCAATTGAGACAGCTCAAACAAGCGCTGTAGTCTTGGACTAGACCTATAAGCCCTGTCCGGAAAACCACCCCTAAATACTCTAAAAATGTCTGGGGTTATTTTAAAGCCATGTTAGGTAAATATTGGACAGAACACACCGCTGGGTTAAAATGTACCCAATGCTGGGTTATTATAACCCATGGTGCACAACAACAACCCAACATTGGGTCATTTTTAACCAGCATGCATGTGTTCTGTCCAATATTTACCCATTATGGGTTAAAAATAACCCGGCCATTTTAAAGTGAATGTACAAAATGATGTCAGATGAGTCTTAACACAGAACATTTCTGTTAAGAGATGTGTTTCAATGACATTAATAATCTCCACCTTGTATTTACAGAAGCCGAGGTAAATCTATGGTTTACCAGTCCTTCAGTGGTTAGCAGTAACACGAGGCACATATAGATTTAGTGTTGGTGTTCAGAGAGGACACAAAATTGCCTGTTTTCAAGCAGACCCACTCAACCAGCGAATCAAAGGTCAGAATGACTAATTGAAACTTTTGATTGTTGTGTTTCACATTTGACAAGAGATGATATGAAACTCTCGTCTCTCGCTGGATCACTGTGGTCTCTCTCAAAAGGGAACTCTTGAACGCTGTTTGTTGAGATAAACCGAGGGCAAGTAAAATACCGTATACAACAGAAACCTGATCCTCATCTCCCAGGCCGTGCACATATAAATAGCATCCAATGACTGCGTGTGTGTGACTGCATGTGCTGTGTCTCTTGAGAATGATGCCGTTTGCTTGACTGGGTCTTAAAGTCCTTTGCTTTTTTACTTCACTACTGTTTGTCACATTTAATCTCTTTGAGTTTCGGTCTCTTGTTCTGTATGCAATTTCATCTCTGTGTGTAAAACTGGTTTAAGCTGACAGGTGCTGAAAGGTGTTTATAACAGAAAGGATTGAGATCTGTTAAGTTTTTACAGGGGCTTCATTCAGGCCGTGTTGTTCTCAGGTAACAGAGATTTGATCTCAAATTCACATTACTCACTGTACAACAGAATGAATGTTGAAATTATTGTGAATCAACATTAAGGGAGAATAAAACAAAATAAGCCCTCCAATGTAAAATGTCTGTAAAATTAGAGTTTTTTGCTTCATTTTCTTGAAAATAATGTCACTCTCTTTTGATGGCCACAAATAGGCTTCAGTTTCTTCCTGTAAAATATAATTTATTTGAATTATTTTGCACATTTTTGACACAAAGCCATAATAAATGAATACAACGGCATACACATAAACTGTAATAGTAAAGTCATTCCTAAGCATATTTTCAGTCGTTTATCTCTAAACGCACCTGCCATTTCAGTCACATCTAAGCCTGCAGCTGTGCCTAGGGTCCTACAATGAGACAATGGACCCCATTATGACGTCAGCCGGGGTCACGTCAGATAAAACTCATTACTTGATCTTCTTTCAAACCCCAACACATAGACAAACCCAGCAAACAAAGAACGCGCAGTTCAGCTCGTGGCCGCCGGAGGGCGCAAAAGCAACTTTGCTCAGTGTCAGCAACTGAGAAGAAATGATATGTATTTATTTGTATAACCTCTGAGAATATGCTTTTTTTACTTAACAAGCAGAAAAAAATCCTTCAACCCTCTATTTTCTAATTAAGTCTAAAACAGTGCCAGAAATGTCTTTTGTGTTTGTTTTATAAAGGGGGAAAATGGGAGTAAATGGAGTAAGGGAGTAAAACTCTTTCATCAAGCCTTAGACAATAATATTCTGAAATATGTAAAATGTTAAAAACAAAGGAAACCCCTGCACTTTATAACCACAGCTAAATAAACTGATTTACATATTATAATTTTATAAAACAGCACTTAAAGGGATAGTTCACCCAAAAATGAAAATGCAGTCATCATTTTCTCACTCTCGTGTTGTTACAAACCTGTATAAATTTCTTTGTTCTAATGAACACAAAGGAAGATATTTTGAGCAATGTTTGTAATTAAACCGTTTCTGAGCCCTATTCACTTCTATAGTATTCTTTTTTCCTACTATAGAAGTGAATGGGGCTCATGATCGGTTTGGTTACAATTCCTCAGAATATCTTCCTTCGTGTTCATCAGAACAAAGAAATTTATACAGGTTTGTAACAAGACGAGAGTGAGAAAATTATGACAGAATTTTCATTTTTGGATGAACTACCCCTTTAAATTAGTTTTTTAAGAAGAGGAGTTCAGTGGAAGATTTTCACTCGAGCATCTGATCTGTTATATGTTTCACGGCAGCATTCATCTAATTCAGTATTGTAGTAATGCATTTAGTCCATTTTAAAGGCAGATCATTATTAACTGACTGATATTTTATTTTTATTCATGATTATTGTTAAAAACTATCAAGCAAAATCAAAATAATAAAAAAATCTAACTAATTTACGCTTTGTCAAACGCTTTGGTCTGATATCGTTGGTCTATGCTATTAACACTCATTTCTGTATCAGCAGGCGTTGATGAGACGCGTCTTTGTTTGACAGCCCTTCACGTGAGCGCGCTTTTTAGAAGGAGGAGCGCGCACCGGGGCGCGAGGAGGAGAGCATCGATGACATCAGCACGCGCGGCCGGTGGAGCATCTCCTGAGGTAAATGGAAATGGAGGAGCGCGAGTGAGGTGGTTCGGTTCGGACGGAATATAATGCACGAGTCGTCGTGAACAGTTTCCGCGCAACAGCACGTTCACGCAGGTAAGCGGATTTTTTATGCGTCTTATTGTTATTATTTTCTCAAGGAATATGCAAGAGCTCCGCGCGTCGGACGCGCCGCACCCACTGGTGTTCAGATGATAACGCGGCGGTTAATGCGCGATGATCTGCCTGTCTTTATTATAGGCTACTGTGTGTGTGCGTTTCGTTGTTCTCCTGGATCATGACGCGTCGCTTCATCTCGCAAACATGAAGCGGATCCGCGTTAAACGCTATTATTCGAAACAAACGCGTCTTTTATTGGCCGTCAAGGCTCTTGTATAACTGATATGACACTACGATGAAATATGAAGGCAAACAAAGCCTGATATCAGCAGAAATCACGATCTGATGTTATTATGTTGTCTGTAAACTTTATATCTCATCCGGATTTGATTAAATATTCAGTTCAATGTGTTTATCTGTGAGACTCAGATCTGAATTTCATTCAGCTTTGAAACATTTCAGTTATTTTTAGGGTTGTCAAACGATTAATCGCATACAAAATAAAACCCGGCACACAACCGACCTTCAACGTTGAAATTAGGTTGAAATAATGTCAGTTGTTGGTTTAACGTTGATATAACGTTGAAACCAACGGTAATGCTAAATGTGATATCAATGTTGATGCAATTTACAAAATCAATGCATATTTCAAAGTTTATTTGCAGCAGAGACCTTAATTCACCCATGTTGAACGTTGAAACAACGTCGCAATAGAAACGTTGATTTAATTTTCAAAATCAAAAAGTAATTTGGGATGTTTGTGTTTGCATCATTAATTTGTGTGTGTATTGTGTGTAATTATTATGTATGTATGTATATAAATACCCACTTACATGTATAAATTTATGAAAAATTTTATTTATAGTTTTATATATAATATTTAATCTATCAAAATACAAATCATATACAAAATAATTACACACGGTGCACACACATATATTATGCAAAAACAAACTTTTGTTTTGTATGCAATCTTTTGATAGCCCTAGTTATTTTATGATGTCACGTAATGTGACAAATGACTTTCTGCAAGTGCAAACATGTAGCCTTTCAATTAATATGAGTTCATAAAATTGCATGCATGATAATAATAAAAGTGCTGATTAGATTTTCACGTATAGCATATCTTCTCTTATATGCACATTTGCTGCAGTCTTAAATCCAACAGCACTCATCATAAAACCATTTACAGTAGCCTGTTTTCTTACAGTCAGTATAAAATTGTATGAATGTAGCTGTACAGTTCATCGGATTGTTTCAAATCTGAGGTCTCAGCCTCAGCACTTTCTCACTGTACTTTAAGTCTCGCTGGTTTCTCATTATGATCTTTGGTGGTGGTGAGGTTATATACCTTAGAAAATATTTTATTATTTTCACTGTCAAACCAATCGTGAATAACCAAAGAGGGCAGAATAATAATGAATAACTAATATGTCCTCATGGGAAATGTTGCACCTGCTTAGATCTGCTTTATGAATTTGTAAAGGGCCCTAACTAGAAGTTAAAATCAGCCCTGTTGGTGTTTGATGTCACAGTCTTTTCGATTTTTGATTAGGGAGGTGCAAAGATGTAAGTGAAAGAAATCAGTCGTGTTGGGTTTAGGTTTGCAGGTGTATCGATCTCATTATCACTGAATGTTTCTGTAGAATATTGTTTGGTCATCTGTGAAGGTTTAACAGTAGGTCCAGATTCAGACAGTTGGGGCCTGAAAGCACTGGTCAGTTTCTTGTAAGATCTTTAATATCATTGAGAGTTATAGGAAGAGTATTTCGGCCAATAAGAACCACCTAGCAACCGCACTGCAGTACCTTAGCAACCACCCCAAGCATTACCACCAATTATGAATTTTCCATGGTCATGAAGTCTTGTTCCTATAGATGTGGTTATTTTCTGAAAAGAAATGAAGTGGGATGCGTTTCATTGAAGTTTTAGATGACATCCGCCAATAACAAGATGAATGTGAGTGAAGATTTTGTGGTTAAAGTTCTCTGAAGGCGATGCAACAGATGGTTGTTAGGTAGGGAAGGTAGTTATGGAAAAAGAGTGTGATGTGCAAATGACGTTATTTGACATCGTGCATGGTTTTTACAGTATTTGATTGTGATAATAGCTCATTAAAATGCAAGGAGAAGATCTGTCTTTAGACAAAACATCTCCATATGTGCTGTTTAACATTGTGAACATATCACTGCATTAAATTGACTTCTTTCAGATGTCTTAAACAGTGAGACAGGTTAAGTGGTTGGAGATGTTAAGCAATGAGGTGGGTTAAGCAGTGAGACGGGTTAAGCAGTGAGGCGGGTTAATCAGTGGGAGATAAGCATTGTGGTTGGTTAAGCTGTGAGACAGTGCGAAGGGTTAAGCAGGGAGCTGAGTTTAGCAGTGAGATGGGTTAAACAATGAGACAGGTTAAGCAGTGAGAGGGGTTAAGCAGTAAGATGGGTTAAGCAATAAGCAGTGATGTGAGTAAAACAGTGGGAGATGTTAAGCGTTGTGATTGGTTAAGTTGGGTTAAGCACGGAGATGAGTTAAGCAGTGAGATGGATTAAATGGTGAAACCAGTTAAGTGGTTGAAGATGTTGAGCAATGTGGTTGGTAAAGCAGTAAGACGGGTTCAGCAGGGAGATGAGTTAAGCAGTGAGATGGGTTAAACAATGAGACAGGTTAAGCGGTGGGAGATGTTAAGCAGTTTGGTTGGTTAAGCAGTGAGAGGGGTTTAGCGGTGAGAAGGGTTAAACAGAGAGACAGGTTAAACGGTGAGGTGGGTTAAGCAGTGAGACGGGTTAAGCAGTGAGGCGGGTTAATCAGTGGGAGATGTTAAGCATTGTGGTTGGCTGAGTTACGCAGTGAGATGGGTTAAACAATGAGACAGGTTAAGCGGTGGGAGATGTTAAGCAGTTTGGTTGGTTAAGCAGTGAGAGGGGTTAAGCAGTAAGATGGGTTAAGCAATAAGCAGTGAGGTGAGTAAAGCAGTGGGAGATGTTAAGCGTTGTGATTGGTTAAGTTGGGTTAAGCACGGAGATGAGTTAAGCAGTGAGATGGATTAAATAGTGAAAGCGGTTAAGTGGTTGAAGATGTTAAGCAATGTGGTTGGTAAAGCAGTAAGACGGGTTCAGCAGGGAGATGAGTTAAGCAGGGGGATGGGTTAAACAATGAGACAGGTTAAGCGGTGGGAGATGTTAAGCAGTTTGGTTGGTTAAGCAGTAAGAGGGGTTAAGCAGTAAGATGGGTTAAGCAATAAGCAGTAAGGCGGGTAAAACAGTGGGAGATGTTAAGCATTGTGATTGGTTAAGTTGGGTTAAGCACGGAGATGAGTTAAGCAGTGAGATATATTAAACAGTGAAATCGTTTAAGTGGTTAAAGATGTTAAGCAATGTGGTTGGTAAAGCAGTAAGACGGGTTCAGCAGGGAGATGAGTTAAGCAGTGAGATGGGTTAAACAATGACAGGGTTTAAGCGGTTGGAGATTTTAAGCAGTTTGGTTGGTTAAGCAGTGAGAGGGGTTAAGCGGTGAGAAGGGTTAAACAGAGAGACAGGTTAAGCGGTGAGTTGGGTTAAGCAGTGGGAGATGTTATACAGTATTCTTGGTTAAGCAGTGAGGTGGGTTAAGTGGTGAGGCGAGTTAAGTGGTGAGGCGGGTGAAGCGGTGAGGCGGGTGAAGCGGTGAGGCGGGTTAAGAGGTGAGGTGGGTTAAGCAGTGGGAAGCATTAAGTGGTGTTAGGGTTTAAGTAGTCAAATGGGTTAATCATTTAGGAGGGTTAAGCAGTGGGAGATGTTAAGCATTGAGGCAGGTTAAGAGGTGAGATGGGTTAAACAGTGAGAAAGGTTAAGCGGTGGGAGATGTTAAGCAGTTTGTTTGGTTAAGCAGTGAGATGGATAAAGCGGTGAGGTGGATTAAGCAGTGAGGTGGGTTAAACAGTGCCAGATGTTAAGCAGTGTGCTTGGTTAAGCGGTGAGGCGGGTGAAGTGGAGAGATGGGTTAAGCGGTAAGGTGGGTTAAGCAGTGGGAAGCATTAAGTGGTGTTAACGGTTAAATAGTCAGATGGGTTAATCATTGAGGTGGGTTAAGCAGTGGGAGATATTAAGCAGTGTGCTTGGTTAAGCATTGAGGTGGGTTAAGCATTGAGGCGGGTTAAGCAGAGAGTCAAGTTAACCGGGGAGATGGGTTAAGCAGTTAGAGATCTTAAGCAGTGTGCTTGGTTAAGCAGTGAGATGTGTTTGCAATAGGGTTAGATGTATCTGACTGCACATTATTGCTTTATCTCTATAAATCAAATTAAACTGCAATCAAACACAAAAGATAATCTGGTTTCAGGCCCTTTTATTGTATTAATGGCTGCACTGTTTGTAGACCAGAAATGAATTTTCTTTAATTGAGATTAATTTCCTGGACATCTTAAACATCTCGCATGACCTCGATTGTAATCTTCTCAACTAGAACTACCATTGTGTTTCTGATCCTGAATCATTGAGATGTTGGCATCATCCTGAAAGCATTGATTCACAGCGGTCAGCCGGCCACACAAGGCTGCTTTCTGATTGGTCTGGGATGATTTGACTGACAGCAGTGAGAGATGCAGGAGAGATGTGGAGAAGATGGCCGCTGAATCTGCTGTGGATCAGGTGCTGAGCGTGTTATTTCAGACACTTTTGGATGCATGTGGGAATACAAGGTAGAAACGCTGAGCATTTCCTAATGGAGGTGATGCTTCAGGTTTCACTAGATGCCTATAAAATTGGATTATTTACAGTTTTTACCCTTTCTTCTTTTATGCCTTTGGCTGACTGAGAGTATAAAACACTTCCTATAATATACAGAAACATGCAGGAGAGAGTACTGTATGTAGAGACGCACACTTCAATGATCAGTTTGTAATTTCTTATTGCTGGCAAACAACTTAAGCATTAGTGGTCAAAGTTTGTGAGGTTTTTAAAGTCCTCCGCATGTGTAAATCTGTGTGTTTTTTTTTTTTGCTTGCTAATATGACACAAAAGTGCATGAAGAGCACCGCCTGACCTTGTGTCCTTCCTTTAAATATCCATTACACATTGTGTTGTGGATAGAAAGAATAAAACTGATATGTAATATAACGTTTGCATTTAACCTAGCATAAGGTGTATTGATAAAAATATATCAATGTCCATATGTCACTATATTGACCTTTGACCTGAACAGATTGGGCACATCATGTATGGTCACCATCATTAAGTTAAATCACAGTGAATAGATGAAGCTTTATATGCTGAGAGCAGATGTACCGTCAGTCACTTTCTCATTTGCTCTTTACTATTGATTTTTTGGTCTTTAAATTTACAGGCTTCATTCACGAGCCGAGTTGCATCAATCCATTGAGTCAATAACTCGTCACTCAATGTTGTGTGATTATCAGAGAGAGAACTGAAGATAAAGACCTCAGGTCATTTGGTTCCTCTTTGGTTCGGTCGTTTAACATCCAGGTGGTGAATTTGTTTATTTCACTATTTCTATAATTTCATCGTCTTTGACTCAACTGTGTAACATGATACCCAACCAGCTCTAAAATCACTGTGCTTACTGTAATATGACATTATGGGCTGTGGGGACCTTCTATAAATAAACAACAAGGTGATGTTTCAGACGATAAGAGAAGTGATGCCGAATAGGGCTGGGTATGGCAACTAATCTGGGCATTTGATAATTTTTTATATGATTTAAATCCAATATTGATATCAATATTTCATTAAAAATGTTGTTTAGTTGTTTATTTGAAATATGCTGTCACTCTGGCTGGATTTAAACTGCAAATCTTGATACCCAATTCCGATTTGCTGACTATATAGACAGTACTGTACAAACGTCTTAGGCCACCATCACCAGCTTTGTTGTTTAAGCAAAGTTTGAATTTCCATCCATATTTATTTTTCACTCTATTTTATTAAGATACAAACAGAAAATATAGGAAATATGTACACAAAATTAAAAACTATTTTCAGAACTAAATGTCTTCTTTAGGCATCAGTCAGAATTTAGTGTGACCTCTCTTGGCACGAAACACATCTTGAGATTTTTTGAGGAGACTGAAATCATTCGATTAAAATTAGAAATTAATTTCATTAAGGTTTAAGAAATTCTACAATTGCATGCTATTGTTCAAGTGGAAGGGGTAGGTTATGCGTAGATTACTGTCGATGCAGAAGTTTAAATTGGGCTTTACACATGCAATTTCTTTCTGAATTCCTGAAAACATATTATGTTTATGAGGATAATCCCAGCATTCTCAAACAGTTCTCAAACAGGTCTGTTTCGCATCTTGAATGCTTAAATGTGACGCGTGCTGGTAAAATGAGTCTAAAATGTGCATCGTCTAATTTTGAGAGGCAAAAGAAAGAATAAATGTCGATTTTGGTCGAAAATTGAGGTTTTCATAAAAATAAGTACATAAAGCCCTTGTTTAGTGATCCCAATGCTCTATTTAATCAAAAGAACATCTAAAATGATCTTTATTTGTATGTTTTCTGAGAGTTTTACCATCCTAAATGCTTAATAATTTAATACAAAGATGCCTCTCTATCCACATGCGCATGATATTTTTGGTTTCAAAACATGCAGGAATTAGAAAATTAAGTGCAGGACTTGCTTGATGTTAAAACAGTTATTAAGAGTGATAAGATATGAAAATGATCTTCCTCTTATCAACTTCAAACACATGTAGCTCTGTCATTTTTTTGTCCCATTTCAACAAATAATACATTGTTTTGTCAAAATATAAACTTTTTTAATTTGCTCATTCTGACTCATTTTGCCAGCACGGGTCACAGATATTTGAATTGGCAAGGCCTAAAACGTGCATTACACTATACTATAGCCTAGATCAGATTGTGTTGATTTTTGTTTATCTGATGCAAAAACATCACTTATATAATATAAGAAGATGATTTTATGTAGAAAACAGTAAATCACAAAAAAAAGACGTTAGCTTGGTTTTTGATAGGCAGGGTCACGTATAACTAAATAAATGAATCAGAAGTGTTTGTTTGTTTCAGCTCTTCCTCCTGTGGATCTGCTCATTATGTTGACATGTTTGTCAGTATGAGATCATTACTGGTCTGTGATTTAACACAAGAGATGGTAAAGCGACCTCACACATGAGTTGTGAACCTGCTGAGCTTTATAGAATGTTGTCATGGTTTTGAAGAGAGGATTGACAGCTGATCTATAGTTAAGATTGTATAGATTATATAGTACACATTTTACACAGTAACGTTAGCTCAGTGTAGTTTTTGATTTGCACTAAGGTAATCTACTTGTTATTTATTTTGCTTGTTAGCAGAAATTAACTACTCTTAAAATACTCTGCTGTTATTGATTCTTTGTGGATTTGACCAGAAGTTACGTTTGTTCCACGAAAGCTGTTTGTTTATGTTGTTACTGCTGAAACTGTCTATATGCCCTAGATAGACTGCTGACTTCTAAGACAGAAATGTAGCTGTGTAAGTAACTGTAGTCTTTTACTTGTGCAGAAACGAGAAGCGTGTGATGAATTGTGATGAGATCACAGCAGTAAAGAGAGACAGACAGGTGATGTGCGCGTGTGTGTGCATGTGCGCGTGTGTATGTGTGGTTTATGTGACGGCAGGAATCATGGGAATCCGCTCAATAAACAGTATGTATCGGTCTCAGTGTACTCTCTGTAAACACTGCAGTTTGGGCACTTCTCATGTGTTTCATTTGTAATAACAGCAAATTAAATGAATCCTCTGGGCTGCAGGGCTCTATAATGTGTGACACAGTGATCAATGTCTTTCTCTTCAGCTCGGCCAGCTTAGTAATTTGGACTTTTAACCTAATAATATTTCTGTACTTTGACCTACCTAGTGTTTTTTTTTTTTGGGGGGGGCTATTAACGTTATTACACAGCACTCTGAAATGCTTGATTCTGATTGGCTAGCCACAACTACCACTCAGTCAAAACTAATAACACACGGCTGCAAATTATTTGACAGGTACAGTTTAATTTTACACAAATTTTTTTTTAAATGTCTTTTAATAACATATCTGGCCTTATATTTTAAACCTGAGAATAACATAAATTTAGTTTTATCTGCATTCAGAACAAGTTTTAGTGTATGAAACCGAGACTGAATAACATCAAAAGCCGTTTGAAGCTTAAGCAAGGCTTGGTGTTTTAAAGGTGCACCACAATACATGACATTATCATCTGCGTAAAAATGAAAATTCACGTCTTGAATATCATAATCAATACTGTTTATGTAGATAGTGAATAAAAGAGGTCCCAGTACGGACCCTTGGGGAACACCTTTAACAGTCTCCAATAGTCCTGAATTTTTCCCTCCAGCCTGAACACATTCAGTTCTATTACTTAGATAGTTTTTAAACCAGAGAATGACATGATTTGATAAACCAACACTCCTTAATCTGAGCAGCAGCATCTCATGGTCCACTGTGTCGAAAGCCTTTGATAAGTCGATAAAAAGAGAAGCGCAGTAGTCACCTCTATCAATTGATCCAGTAATATCATTAAAAACATTCAGAACAGCTGTAGTGGTACTATGTTTTTTGCGAAACCCACATTGATTATTAGATAGAATATTATGCGCATTCAGATAACAAGTCAACTGATCACTAATGAAACGTTCTAAAATTTTCGACAGGACACAACGTTTTGAGATTGGTGTAATTTTTAGAAGGATCCCTTGACAGAAATGCAAAATAATATACAAAAATATATTATCAGGGGTGTATAAAGACCTCTCATAATGAACTGTTATGTGTTTATTACCTTAGAACGAGACCTTTTTATCTACATACATAGAGGGTCCCCTTACATGGAAGTCGCCATTTTGTGCCGCCATTTTTCTACAGAAGCCCTTAACGGACAATTTTTTTACTAAGTTGTCACCGACGATGATGTGTTTGTCCGGTGACAGCTACCGTAGCTTCTCAATGTGTTTCAAAAGCAAGGGGTGAGCAGTGGACAAAGCCATTGGTTGCAATTCGCAACCTCACCGCTAGATGCTGCTAAAATTCACACACTGCACCTTTAAATGAAAGAACAGACCGTCTGCTTTCAAACAAACAAACAAAAAAGAAATAAAACGTTTCATCCTATCTTCATTTCTTCAGTTTTTATCATCTCTTAAATATGGGAAGATTTTTCCAAAAAGCTGAAATAATTGCTTTTTTGTAAAGGAGTTTTTTTTTTAGAGATCAGATATAGAGCGATGATCAAAACATACACAGAGTTTTTACTGTTTTTGAATCATCGGATGCTTCAGTGTTTTATAAGATGGGTTAGAGCATCACCTACTGGATAATAGCAGAAATATGGATTGCTGTAAAAACTTGTCATTGCCAGGGAAACATTTTTCTCTTAATTGACGAGATACTCGTCAATGGCGAGGAAAGAGTTAATGGTTAAACTATTTTTAATCAAAGGCATGTGAAATCAAATAAATACAATAAACTTAAAAATGTAAGAACAATTTATTAAAACTTAACATTGAATTGCATATAGGCATTTTTACCCGCTAAGGATGTGAAAAGCGTTTTATGGTATGTTACGCACAGGTTTGGGGAGTAAGCTTGGAGTGTAGTTTATATATATAGAGATTACTTTTATATTTTGCAGTGCGTGATTCATTGAATTTCTTCTCCTATAATTTTAGCGCCTGAAAGGGAAACTCTGTGTCCACGCCTTTTCAGCTTTCATTTTTTACTGCGTGTCTTCCTAACAGTAGTTTTAAACAGCAAAGGAGGCGTTTGCCCTTGTGCAAGCTGTTAGTAAATCTGACCCATAGTTTACAGGCCAGTGGGCATGATTGTTATTTATGTGTAATTGTACTACATGACCGTGGTAATAAAATATAATCACTCATAGCATTAGATTTAATGTTTTTTTACAGTCCTGTGTTTCTGCAGGTTTGGTGCTGAATCAGGAGTGTGTTCATCCACCTGCATGATGTTTTATGCTTTAGGAGATTCAGCACGATATCAGATAGTCTTACCTCATGATGCTGTGATATTCAGTCTATAGATCTGTCTAAAGCTAGAATTATTTGATCATTCTTTAAATAAGAGGCTTATGATTGTTGTTTTAAAAGTCATGCTGGTGTACACATGCATCCAATATGAAACTTATTTTCCAGGACTGTTCAGCTGATGCTGATGTCTAGATGGCAAGGTATATATATATAATGCATATAAAAGGTGCCAAAAAATGCATTGATACAGTATGTTAAATTGTTCTCTGACATCTAAACAGAAGGTATGTAACTTTATTAAGTGCAAAAATTATCCAAAACAGTTTTAGAGTTGTCCAACCCTAGGATTTCTCTCTATAATGAAAATGGTTGTTATTACCTTATTTGGAAGGGTCATGAATAATAATGTTGAACTCTGCTTTGATTGGCTGTTTCACAGAGCAGCTCCTTCAGTAGCTCTGTGTGTGTGTAAACAGATCTTGTTTAAGTCTGTATTAGATGAAAATACAGATTTTGAGGAATAATTAATTGTTAGGAGATTGTTAATGGATGTTTCTGAGGGGTAAGTTTGTGTTTTTTCAGTACGGACCTGTAAAGGGTAACTGTAATGTCAATATTAGAACTTTAGCCTAAACGCTAGCATATACCATTAGCATATAGCATTAACTAGCATATAGTGCTAACTCACCAGTCACAACTTTGTTTTTATCATTGTAACATCATTGTAACTAATTTAATGTTTAATTTAATGTTGTGGTATACATCTCGACTGTAACGTCATGGTGTTATATTGAGATTGGTCTGTTTTCCAGTGTTGTTTTGCATGCACAAGGTTTACATAAGAAGGAAGAAACAATTGTGTTTGAGGCTAAAGATATGTCATCACCATGTACACAACTCTTATAATTCATCTATGCCTAAAAATACAGTTTTACTTTCTACTGCATATTTAACATTGATAACAAATGAAATGCTTTTCACCAAAACCTGTAAAACCAAAAAGTGCATTATCCATTGACATGGGTTCAGTCACTAAATTTAAATCTTTCACCTGCCTACGTTCTTCTCTTTCCATCTACAGTATGGTGTGTTTTGTCAGCTTTGTTTTCCGGCGTGTTTCATGTATGCAGTGTAGCACCATCTGTCCCCTTGGAACCTGCCAAAGTATCCAACAGAAAGCTCAGTACATTTACCAGCAGTCAGCGTCTGACTCAAGCTCTCTTATGCTGTGAGATTGATGCTTTGTCTGGGGGACGGTTAGATTTTCAGCATGTGAGAGAGGAAGACAGCGAAGCAAATTTCAGCTCTGGACTACTTTCAGTTTTAGCCTGCTGTGGTTTGACTCTGCGTTAAAGAACACTTTTGTCAAATTATTTCATTTTATATCAGGAGGAAAGGTATTTAATGAACTAAATTGTAAAAATGACCACAATAGTTTGAGGATTGGGACAAGGTATAATTCAGTTTTATTTATATAGCACTTTTCACAATTGGTAATTGTTTCAAAGCAGCTTTACATTAATAGAAGCAGTGAAAAACACAGAAAAATGGACAGATAGCATAACATAATACAGATAGCATAAGCAGCAGAATTTGCTGTGGCTATGGAAAAAAAGTCCTAGGAGATGTGTGCTATAAAATTATGGACATACCACAGACCTTTTAGGGAAGTCTCGCCACTAGACGGCCATGTTTGCAAAGCCTTCAGGCAGTATTCAGTCATGCAAGACTAATGTCCTTTCTACTTGAATGAGGAAAGATATCCATATAGTCACTTGCTAAAATCACAATTAAATGGTTAGTTTGGCCAAAAATGATAATAAACTTATGATTTACTCACCCTTAAGCCATCTGAGATGCAAATGTCCATCATTTTTATCATGTTTTTTTTTTCTAGCTCTTCTAATTTTTATTATGTATGAATATGGGGTCCACCGGCTCCAAGCCCAAAGATTGTGCATTCATCCTACACAAAAGTCATCCAAACAGCTCCAGGAGGATAAACTAAGGCCTTCTGAGAGTAATCGTGTCTAAGATGGCAGTCTAACTGGAAGCTAGTTATTTTCGTTTGTAAAGTTTTAAATATGGATATTTCTAAGACAAAACTGCAAAAGGCATTTGTTTATTACCTTTGGAGCTGTTTTGATTACTTTTGTGAAGGATGGATGCACAATCTTTGGGCTTGAAGGAGGTGGACCCCATATTCATACACTATAAAAATTGGAAGAGCTCAGACATTTAAAAAAAAACATGTGATTGTCTGAAAAATGATGGATATGCATCTCAGGTGAGTATTTAAAAAAGTCATTTAAAAAGCCGCCGACCCTCAATAAATAGCGTTTAAAGACACAAAAGTGGATCGCTGATTACGTTTCCTTCCAGTGGGTGTAGTTCTAATAATATTAGTACTATGAAACAATGCCTGTATCCACTTTCGTGTCTTTAAACGCTCGTTTTTTGGGGGTGGACAGCTTATGAAAACTTGTTTCTGTTTTTTTTTTGGCTTGTTAGCTGTACACCCTGTCACACAGCAGCTTTTAGGCATTATTCTGCTTTTTGTTATAAGCCAGAAATGACAAGGAGGCAGCCTTACGCAATACAAAGTCAATGGAGATGGATTGTTTTCCCCCTGGTGGGTATGGTTTTCAGGTTATGACGCGTTGTGCCCGGTCTCTATAAAAATTATTAACTTTTTAATATTAACAAGTAACAATACTGTTGAAGGATCTAAAATATAAGATGGTAGTGATGCACTGAAATTAAAATTCTGAGCCGAAACCCATACCGAAAATTCTGGATGTACTTAGCTGAAATCAAATTTTTAAAAATATTTTTGTTTTCCTGTAAAGTATGCACCGAAAGAAAAAATGTTGGCAGAAGCAGAAAAAAATAAACTCAGCCCAATAAAAAAAAAACAGTCCCAATACCGAACAATCGTACATTTTTTAATTTTCCCAATTATTTTGGCAATTTCTTGAATTGAATAAGTTATATTTTCACCTTTTCTTTCACATTCCAGCAGGTATTTTTACACCTGGATACTTCTTTGATCCGATAGCTGAGTTATATTTACATTCCGCCACATTAATGAGTCTTGGCTATACGGATAATAATCTGATCTTCTATTTCCACACAAAACACCAACTATTCATTACTAGTCCTTAAGACACTTGGAGTAGCGCTTATGCAACAAAAAGCAGCATTTTGGTCATCCGGCACGAATGCATGTCTGCTTGCTTCAGTGCGCACTACAGTACAGAGAAGTGCAAAGTGAGACAGCACGATGATTGACAACAGCATGACAGGAAAAAGTGCATAACAAAGCACGGCTATCTAACATAAATCTTTTGTTAATGATTTGTTTAAAATAAGCGTGACATTTTGCTGGATCCCTATGAAATGGATTTAAATTTGTTTAACATTTGTTATTCTTCGACTTTCATAGTTTGGATGACTTAACTGTTATTTTACTAAACACAAAATTATAATGACAGTCCAGTAGTAAAAGTAATAATGATGAGTAGAGATGTCTCCAAACCTTTGACTGACAATCCTAGTTACACAACCAGCATCTTACCGAAATCCTTTAGTCTAAAAATGCAAGTTGTACAGCATGCACCCGGCTTAAGGACAACAAGTACTGTAGAAGCTTGCGTGTTTGTAGCGTATGTGAAGCATGAGGTCAGAAGCTAAAGCTGGTTTGTTGCTCGGTGTCATTGTAACGCACATCTGCATTGATCATCAGAGCAATCTGGTGCCATCACATACTATAATCGGCTTGTGTGAACCGCAAGCGTTTGCCTGCCCGCTGACCTTCAGTCTGTTGCTCTACAGATGTTCTGACCCTCAGCAGCTGGCAGCTGTGGCCCGACTCCAACCACGGCTTAACCCCTAACCACAAACCTCACTATTAGAGGCTTTACAGACTGTAAACAACATTAGGTCTGTGATGAGGCTTTACTGTACGTACTGTAGGTCCGGCGAAGAGTCGTGGGTTTTGAGAGACGCTAATATGGTTTGCATTAACAAACTGAGGGCAGATGCTTTTTTTGAACGTGGCATATGTTAAGATTTGAGTGTAAATGATTTTATTATGTAAGGAGAGAGCGAGTGTGTGTGGATTTATGTGAGACATTAAATTAAAAGACAGCATATTAGCATATATGAAATGATCTGGACGTTTCTGCAGAGATTGTTGATGAACATCTGTTGGGGTTTTACCTCAGACGACCACAGCACATGTCACAGCATCACAGCTCAGCAAGAATCTTTTCTACTGGCTGGTTTGGATGGTTGCCATAGAAACCGTATTCCCAGCAGCCTCCGATCTAAGCTGTGTATTCCACGCACACAGTGATGAGATGCGAAACAGAGAAAGAGAGAAAGGAAGTGGTGGTTGACAAGGCAACAGGATACGCCTTGATGCACCAAAGATGAATGGTTTTAGATCGAAAGAGGATAAATGGAGAAGTCCAGCTTGGATCTTTACAGACAGACAGCACCGCAGTAATGTTCGAAATCATACAATTTTTAAAAAAATTCATCATTTATGTTTCTGGGCATGTTGACTTTAAAAGTGTGGCTGAATCCCAAACCGCCTACTTCCATACTATATAGTATGTAAAAAGCGCTACTTTGCATACTATATAGTATGGAAGTAGGCGGTTTGGGATTCAGCCTGTGTGTTGGGCCAAATACTAGGGTTCCAAAGCTTGCGAATTTAGCAAATATTCCAAGTTGGAAAAAGAAAATTATTAGCAATTTTTGGGTGATTTTTACAAACTGCATCACATACAGGGTTTCCCGCAGAAAATGTGTTAGTTAAGGTGGTAGGGTTGGGCATGTGGGCAGGGCCAAGGGCGTGACAATCAAAGGGGTGGGGTGTATGCATCATGATGAAAATTAAAATATTTTTACTTAAAACACTCAAACTTTATTTTGAAGAAACTATGACAAAAAATGAACACATACTAGATTATTAATGAATTAAATGTTTTTACCTCTAACGGGACTAGCTGCGTGATGAAGTGAAACTAAAGTGTTAATAAACACAAACTAAAGCAGATGTTGATGGCGAACGATAATAGATAGCGCAAAAATGGTAAAAATTGATTATTTTCCACTATTAATTACATTTATCTTA
This sequence comes from Misgurnus anguillicaudatus, assembly GCF_027580225.2. Taxonomy (NCBI): domain Eukaryota; kingdom Metazoa; phylum Chordata; class Actinopteri; order Cypriniformes; family Cobitidae; genus Misgurnus; species Misgurnus anguillicaudatus. The sequence continues at coordinate 4,517,024 of NW_027395276.1, read as the reverse complement.
AAGGAGTGTAACTACTGTAGCATGTAAATAATGCACATAAATAACGTGAGCAAGAGCGCTCAACAATTATATCTAATCAACAGGCACGTGAAACCTAGCTAGCAGGTTGCTCAAACAACAAAATCACAAGCTAACTTACTTTAAAATTGCAAGAACTATAGACTAATACAATATCAGGCTTAAATAACCCCAAAACATAAGTGCACTTACAGTTCTTACTAGGGATGTAACGATTCAATCACGATTCAATCGCGGTCCTCATTAAAAATGCCTGTCTGAAATCGATTCTGAATCGCAAGGCTGCGATTCTTTGTTTTATGCACAGCTTGTGCCTGTATTACGGCATTTGGTCAGTAGGAAGTCCTTATCAATCTAAAATCATTATGAGTCGGAGTCGTTTATAATGTGCATTTAAAAAAGCAACACTCGTTAAACAAAATCATTCAAAATATTCTTTATTATCATGAAAATACCTGAAACAATTTGAAGAACAGCGTATAAATATTCATGTGTAGACATTTCCTGGAATAGCGTTTGTAATGCTACTTCTTGTGTGGCACAAAGGGAGTTTCTGCACGGGAGCGCCCCCTGGTGTTCGGATGTGCCTGGATTTCACCGTAATTCATTCAAATTCATTCATTGAGAAAACGCGCATTTGCACGATGAATCGTTACACCCCTAGTTCTTACAGACACGCGTTTTATCAACTGGCTATCCTCCAGACATGACGGACCATGTCTTATCTCATCTTCGGCAGTGTGAAGCGCGTCCGCGCTATTCTCCGAGATGTTTTATCAACTGGCTAGTTATCCTCAAGACAGTGACGGTCCGGACCACGTCTTTCAAATTTCTGCCGTGTGGCCACGGCGGACCCCGCTTGTGGTGTGATGCGCATACGCGCTATTCTCCGAGATGCACTTGACGGCCTTTTGTGCAGTGATTTTTTTTTGGAGGACCTAGTTAAGGCGGTAGGGTTTCCAAGCTTAGGAGGGCCGCCTTAACTGAAATGTGCTGGGGGAAACCCTGACATACAACCATTAGCTTCCTCAACATCTGATCTTCATCTGTCTGCTACAATTTCCATATACCTCCAAGTAATTTTCATGGAAAGTTTTAATAATAATAATAATAATAATTTTTTACATTTATATTACATTTTTACATATGAAAGAGGGATTCTTTTCAACCACCACCAATGTGCAGCATCCACCTGGATTATGCAATTCCCTGAATTTTGCAACTCTACCAAATACAATCACAAAAATAATATATGTGTTTTATGTGGCGTGTTCAGCATTGAACATCAAAGTACTGTACAGTGAGAGTGATTCAAGAGCAGATGGCTCTGATGTCATACCCTGATTCATGCTTTAGACTGTGACAAATACATTTTGTGACCATATTTTTTGCAGGTGCGACTCATTTTTTTTAAGCAGTCACATTGGTGCCACTGCAAAACTGATTAGTCCTTTATTTTATTTTTAATAGTCAGAAATGTTTTATTACACAAGCCATTATGTCTACGCCGCATCCAGTCCCTCTCCCCTAACGCCTCCACTCCTTCGCGCCATGCCCTCATTTTATCTGGACGGTCAGGTACCTCCAGCAGTGGTAAAGATTTGTTTGCAAAAATTTGCTTGGTTAGGATAAAGACAATAAAAAATAAGACAATAACGAAATAGTAGTTAAGTAGTTACTGAATTAAGTAATATTTATGTACACATTATACATGCCAGTTGTTACGGGTAAATCCAGGTAAGACAGGAGCGGATCCAAATGCAGTGTGGTTTTATTAAAAATGACAATAAACAAACAAAAACATGGCAGGTAATCCAACAAGACAGGAACACGGAAAAAACACCATAACATTGAACAACGATCGACATCAGACACTGGAAACACTAGGCTTAAATACACAGAGTAATCAGGGAAAACAAGACACACCTGGGGAACAATCATCACACAGACCAATGAACAAAAGAACTACAAAGAACTACAGACATGGATGACACAGACATGACTTCAAAATAAGAGTACAAGACAGGGTACACAGACAGAGCTCATAACATAGCCCCCCCTCAAAGGGCGGCTTCCAGACGCCCCCCAGAAAACCCCAAAGTACAACAGTCTAGGAGGGCGGTGGCATGGAGGTGGACCCGGGGGAGGGATGGTGGGCCAAGGCCATGAAAGTCCAAGGGCCAGGGCGGAGCCGTAGGCAAAGACAGGGACCAAGGCGGAGCCGCGGGCGGAGGCTGGAGCCATGGCGGAGCCGCGGGCGGAGGCTGGAGCCAGGGCGGAGCCGCGGGCGGAGGCTGGAGCCAGGGCGGAGCCGCGGGCGGAGGCTGGAGCCAGGGCGGAGCCGCGGGCGGAGGCTGGAGCCAGGGCGGAGCCGCGGGCGGAGGCTGGAGCCAGGGCGGAGCCGCGGGCGGAGGCTGGAGCCAGGGCGGAGCCGCGGGCGGAGGCTGGAGCCAGGGCGGAGCCGCGGGCGGAGGCTGGAGCCAGGGCGGAGCCGCGGGCGGAGGCTGGAGCCAGGGCGGAGCCGCGGGCGGAGGCTGGGACCAAGGAGGAGCCGCGGGCGGAGGCTGGGACCAAGGAGGAGCCGCGGGCGGAGACAGGGACCAAGGAGGAGCCGGCAGAACTGGCAACCAGGGCGGAGCCGGCAGAGCGGGAACCCAGGGTGGAGCCGGCAGGGCGGGAACCCAGGGCGGAGCCGGCAGGGCGGGAAGCCAGGGCGGAGCCGGCAGGGCGGGAAGCCAGGGCGGAGCCGGAGACCAGAGAGGGACTGGATACCAGGGTGGTGCTGGTGGTATCAGGAACCTGGGTACAGGAGAACAGAGAGAGGCCCTCTGGGCCTGATTAGACAGGGCAGTAAGTTCAAATATAGACATCTCAGACCAGACAGTGAGGGCAAAGAGCTTGGGGACAGTCATCTTGGGACATGCAGAGAGTTCAGCACTGGCCATAGTCTTGGTGACGACAAAGAGTCTCTGGGGCATCGCGGTGACCACACTAGCTGACCAATGGGGCTCAGATGACTCACTCGGCTCAGATGACTCACTCGGCTCAGATGACTCACTCGGCTCAGATGACTCACTCGGCTCAGATGACTCACTCGGCTCAGATGACTCACTCGGCTCAGATGACTCACTCGGCTCAGATGACTCACTCGGCTCAGATGACTCACTCGGCTCAGATGACTCACTCGGCTCAGATGACTCACTCGGCTCAGATGACTCACTCGGCTCAGATGACTCACTCGGCTCAGATGACTCACTCGGCTCAGATGACTCACTCGGCTCAGATGACTCACTCGGCTCAGAAGAATCAGAAGACTCACTCGGCTCAGGGGAATCAGAAGACTCACTCGGCTCAGGGGAATCAGAAGACTCACTCGGCTCAGGGGAATCGGGAGACTCACTCGGCTCAGGGGAATCGGGAGACTCACTCGGCTCAGGGGAATCGGGAGACTCACTCGGCTCAGGGGACTCGGGAGATTCACTCGGCTCAGAGGACTCGGGAGATTCACTCGGCTCAGAGGACTCGGGAGATTCACTCGGCTCAGAGGACTCGGGAGATTCACTCGGCTCAGAGGACTCGGGAGATTCACTCGGCTCAGAGGACTCGGGAGATTCACTCGGCTCAGAGGACTCAATGGGCTCAGATGACTCAATGGATACCTGGAAAGCATCATAGGAGACAGAAGAGCAGTACGCGGACCACACACTCCACAAAGCCATGCCAAATATGGAAATTACTGAGTGCAGAGAACATACCTCAGACTTATTATGCACCACGGAGCTGAAAACCACAGGACGGGGCACCCCGGCCACCCGTACGGATACCAATGGTACATCCATCAGACTGGTGATTAACTGTCGGATTTTTGGCAGTGCTGGAGAGTTCATCAAAGCAGTTTGGTGAAGTGGAGTGGGTGTTGCAGTCATTCTATGAGTTGGTTCGGGTATGGGAGCCATCTCGAGAATGGGTGCGGGTGTTCCTACTGCACCTTTAACAACGGGTACAGTGATGATGGTGGCATTCTGACATATCGGAGCTGGTATGATTGTGGCAAACTCGAAAACTGGGGCAGGTTTAACAACAGCGAACTGAGGCATGGAGTGGGATGAAGTGGCGGCCATCTTAAGCACGGGCACTGACACAGGGGAAACAGAACTTGGGAGAATAGCGTCCGTGCTAACAGTAGCTCGCTCAGCCTTGGGTCTCTTCCTCCGCCGCCGATGACGTGAGCAATGCGTTGGTTTCATGATGACTGGCTCGAGTGATGTAACAGTCTCTGCGGGTCTTTCGGCGGGGAACTCCCACAAATTCCATCGGCCACGGTTGTGCATGTAACCGACGAAGCCCCAGAAATCGAGTGTTTGCAACCCGTCCACCTCTTGCTGCGGCACGGGTTCATCGAGACATTCATTGAAATAGTTTTTAAGTTCCGAGTCACAGAGGTCCAGGCCCAGCGAAAAAGACCAGAAAGTCTGGGCAAAACAGCGCACAGGTCTCCCCTGTTGCCGGAGGGAAGTCAGGTCGGCGAGTGCGTTCCACCATTCTTCATCCGTGGTGGGGGGTGAAACTTGCACACGGATATCGCCGACACGGAGCATGAGGACACAGGGAACACACCAGGAAACTTGGAAAAACACGGGAACGAGGACTTGCTGCTGGATCCTGAGTGGTCGATCGTTCTGTTACGGGTAAATCCAGGTAAGACAGGAGCGGATCCAAATGCAGTGTGGTTTTATTAAAAATGACAATAAACAAACAAAAACATGGCAGGTAATCCAACAAGACAGGAACACGGAAAAAACACCATAACATTGAACAACGATCGACATCAGACACTGGAAACACTAGGCTTAAATACACAGAGTAATCAGGGAAAACAAGACACACCTGGGGAACAATCATCACACAGACCAATGAACAAAAGAACTACAAAGAACTACAGACATGGATGACACAGACATGACTTCAAAATAAGAGTACAAGACAGGGTACACAGACAGAGCTCATAACACCAGTACAGTCCACAATGAAGTGAAAATAAAATAATCATCTATTGCATTAAACTAACGCAGACATGTTCAAATGTGGTCGATGGGTGAACTACTAAATTTGTCCATTATTGTTTTTATTTACGTTATATTGCATAATTTTATGCCTTCTTGCGATTATGACATTAAACGTGCGATTAACAAATCTGACATGCAGTTAACAAATTTAATCTGTAAAATATTACATTTATTGTTTATTCTGTTTTTGGTTTGTCAACAGTTTTTATCAATAATATACTTTTTTTGAAGCCTTGCCATGTTTATGGAATGATAAAAATTTCAAAAAGCAATAAGCCGTGCTTTACAGTGATTTTAAAACACTTGATGGATGTTGTTATGCATAACACAGGGAGGGTTATTGCATTATTAGAGATTCAGTGCAATACACAGATATTTGTTCATTTAAATCCTTGTGTTGTTTCTGATTGCAGGAACCGGTTCAGACCGCTGAGGATTATGAAAACCAGGACATGAAGCTCAAAAAGATATAGAGAATAAAGAAAAGAAATAAACAGTGGTGAGTTATTCTTAAATTCTCTCTATTTTTGGAAGTGCCTCAGTTTAGTCATTTTATTGATGTTTGACAAGAAATGACAGTCGGGTAAAAAAGAAATGTGTGTCAGATGCAAACGTTTGTTTAGAGAATTCCTCGAATGAAGGAAATAAACTTAATTTTGGAAGATTTATGTAAATCTATGCATTCGTTCTGCAGTTTATCTTCGGTGACTGACAGTGCACACGCAGTCTGCATTTTACTTGCACATTTGCATGGGTTTGCCAACACCTCTGAATTGTGAAGCTCAAAATGGGATTTTCTGAGTCTGTATGGAGCTAATTGTTCAGTGTGCACTGTTAAGCTGTCAATGGTGCACTTAACAGATGCTGTACGGTCCATAAGCACGCCGGTCTGTAACTGCTGTTAGATGATCCGTTGTTTGACTGTGTTTGTTGAACGACCCACAACATCTGTCAGGATAACAGCGGTAATGCTGAGATGCGAGCTGCGCTTCGGTCTAAACATAATCGCTGAGAGTCGACACGCAACAGTCAGAGGTTTAACGGATCACAGAAGAGAAACAGGAGCGCTGGTGGATGGAAGTTTGCACAAAATTATATTCATACATTTATTCTTTAAATCAAATGAGATTTAAAGGGAAAGTTTACCAAATATTAAAAAAAGCTTTGAAATGGAGGTAAACAGGGCTGGACATTTTGAAGCCCAAAAATCCTTCACAGGAGTAATCCATACAGCTCCAGGGGGTTAATGAGGCCCAATCCCAATTCTATTTTATACCCCTATGACTACGTCTAAGAAATGGGGCACCACTACGACAACGTCCTACATCAACGTAGATGCAAGGTTTATCATGCTGGGGTCACCTGTAGTCATAGGTTTAGTGGGTTAAAACCAAAATATGACCCTGGACTTTTTCGCCAAAAGCAGCACACACCTCTGTTGCCGATTCTGAGTGATCTCCCCCTCCGTCTATTAACGATCCGGTTTCTCCGCTCTGTTCGCAATCGGCTGTAGTGGACTGGCAATCTGAAGCACCGGGAGTTTTTCCCAATGTGCTGCCACCAGAAAGCGATCAGATCGGGGTATTAAGACACAATCGCGGCAGGGAGTTTTCCCCGGTGTGCCACCTCCGGAATGGGATTGCCTTCAGATGGCCAGTCCACTTACAGCTACTTTATTACATTTAACGCGATATGTTAGCAAACTTAGCAAATGTTTCTTTTAATTTCATGACCTTAAATATGAGCACAAGATTGAATGTAACATAAAACAAATGATTATTTGTCATTAAAACCTTTTTCTTATTCCATTGTTTAAAGTGAGGTCCTGAAAAATCTTCATTTGAAGAGCTACCTGGCCCTTTCCCTACCCCTCCAACTAAAAGAGAATTGGGACATCCCTAGCCCTTCATGTGAACGCACTTAATGGAGGGGTTGGGGTAAGGGGAAGAAATGGGATTGGGTCCAAGGCGTAATCAATGTGATTACAGGGAAAATATTCATATTCAAAACTTTGTAAATAACCAGCTTACGGTAGCGGCCAATGCGCGTTCACCAGAGAGTATCAGTGTAGGATGATTGTGTTTGTCCAAAAGAAGGCGGTCATATGTATCTCCGATGGCTGTAACCTCTTATGCTGCATTTACACCAGCCGCAGTAGAGTCAATGTGAAGACGCATTGACACGCGTCTGGAGGTCTTGCGGCGCGAATGAGGTGTTTAGCGCGGTGCGCGTCTAGTTCGCGTGAATGACCCAAATTGAGCATCTGGCGCGGTACGCACGAATGGTGCTTTTTGTGCTTTTTGTGCATTTTACCTGAATTTGCGGCTGACGCCCGAGTTGAAAAATGTGAACTTTGGCGAATTTTCGCAAGGGATTATTCATGCACACAACCAAAGAAAATGCTGTGAATGGACTCATTTTTTAGAGTAGGACCTAAGAGAAAAGATGGTGTGGCTATCTGTGATATCTGAGGCAGTTCACACTCAAGTTTGACGTACATTTACAAAAGACGATTTTTTACCTCATTATTCATTCAACGATTTTTGGATATGTGTTGATAATAGAACAAAAATAACGATGTAGCCTTATTCCTTTCATTTGATATAAGACGTGCCCATGTTTATCATATTTGAAAATTATGAAATATGTGAATATTAAATCATAAACAAAAATTTGGGGGGAAGGGTTATAGTGTAAATTAGTGTAAATAACTTTTTTACAGTAAAATATATGTCAAAGTGATGCATATCTGCAGAAAGTAGAGGTTCTAAGCTTTCAAACTGTATCTCAAATGTGGTACTGGGTCCATGACAGACCATTACAAATTAAAGAAATATTTTATATTAAGTCATAATAAGTAATTTTGGACCCGGTACAAGGTTCACCATGTAGAGGAGGTTTTAATATTTTAGTGAACTATCCCTTTAAGAACAAGCACTGCTGATCAGACAATGGCCAAGAGATCAGACTGTGCCTCTTTGCATTTGTTTTTTGTCTTTATTGTTGTTGTTTCTAAATGCTGTTTGCACAAATGCACTTTATGTAGTCTTGTGTAATAGTCTGCAATAAGCAATAATGTACAAGAGGCTGTGCTGAGTCAATGCGAGCCCTTCAGCTGTGACTTATTCACGATACAGCACAACCTTCAGGACCATATTGCTTCTGAAAAACACAATACAAATATTAAAGCAAAAACAACCAGGCGGTGTGCATACGCAGATCTTCACATAAAACTAAACTATACTTCTAGCTTTGGTTCTTATTTTTTTATTTAACTTTATTTTTAGTCTATTTAAGATAATACATTTTTTGTTAAAGAGCAGAGAGATTGTAGCTTATAAAAAACATTCAACAGCAAGTGATTGGTTTATTAGTCTGTAGTATTACTGTATTGACTTAAATGTCTCTGAATTTTTTTGAATTTTCGGAAAGAATTTGAGACATTGTGTTGAAACAAAAAGGGAGTTTAAACTTCAGTTCGCTCATTTCCTCTTCATGAGAAATAAAAAGTTGAACATTGAGTAGACTGATATCAGAAGCGCCTCTCGCACCTGCAGCCTCGGATGAGAATAATCGATTTCCTCCCGAGCAAATATTGACTTCTGGCCGTAGAAGTTTCACAATCCTCCGCTGAATTGGTGTGGTCTGTGTTGATGTTGAAAAATACCCTCTTCCCCCTTCAGGAAGACAGCAGTCTAAACTGCATTAATGTGAAGGCCAGGGAGTAAAACACACAATGCCTGGGAAGTGTTTCAATAATTAATGGCCTCTCGTAAAAAATCCATATCTGTAAGAGCTGGAGTTAAAGTTGAGTGTACATGATGAGGAACTTTACAAACGTCTGTTTATATGCATTACTACTATAATCAGAGCACAAATGATAAAAGCTTTTAAAAGATTTACTGATATTATTTAACATTCATCATATAATAATCCAAGATTATCCACACCGCAGGCTTCTGTTCTTCAGATGATGATGATTCAGTTTCGGTGTGTGCAGTTGACTCAGATTTACTCATCATTTTGTTGCCATAAGCAAGGGCTGGGCGATATGTGGAAAAAAGCTATTTTTTTCAGTAGCCTATTTATTTAATATTTATATTTAATATTTATTTAATATTGTTAACAAATACTACCTTTTTGTAAAGTGTTACCTGTTCTTTTAATAAAGGCTTGCAAAGAAACCAAAGTACAAAATGCACTTAATTAAGAAATTTAAATGAATTCACAAATAGGGTTTGTACATAAGGGGTGTGCCATATCATACCGTCCATGATAATACCGGTATAAATGTTTTTACATAAAAATCGTTTTGCAATATAGTTGATATAGCAACGCGATGACGTATGGCACATTTATGTTCCCTAACGCGCACTGCAACAACACCTGAGAGCAAGAGCAGAATGTCAGCAACACCGTTGAGTACAACCAGACTGTGAAGGTACCCGAGGAGGAGATAGTGTCACAGCTCGAAAACCTCTGTCTAGCGCAATAACGTAAGACAAACACATCCATTCACGTCTGCTTCCATGTGTTTGTGATCACAGTGATTCACTGAATTAATTTAAATCCAAAAACTTTTTAAAAGTTCCAAAAAATGTGTCTCACAACCCCAAATGTGCCATAATTAATGTTAATGCTATTTAGTTGATGTTTATGTGAACAAAAAAGTGCACTTGCATGTAAAATCAAATCGGTGACGGCTCATTGGATGGAATATTTTGGCTATACCGTCAAAAATATCATTACCGCAAAAATTCTTGAAATATCATGATATCATTTTGAGGCTGTATCACCCACATCTAGTGTCCATTTGCACTGAGTGTTAATAGGGTCTTTTGTTTCACACTACTGTAGTTCTGCCCACTCATGTCTGTTTTGAGCACTAAAGTTTAAAAAGTGCTTTTGACGCAGTGTCGCCGGTATGAATCTGTCTTTTGCCAAACTTGTTCTTTTCCCTTTCCTATATCACATTGAAAAGGCATTTACTTTCAATAAAAATAAAGAAAATATTTAAAAAGTGGAAATAAAGAGCCTGTGCTTACTAATAATACAAGTATTTATTTTGTAGGCTGTCAATAGATTAAAATATTTAATCGCGATTAATCGCATGATTTCATGAGTTAACTCGCGATTAATCGCAAATTAATCACACATTTTTATCTGTTCTGAATTTACCTAAATGTAACATTTTTCAAGTTTTTAATGCTCTAATCAGCATGGATTTGGATAATATATATGCTATATGCAAATGTATGTCTACAACAGCCTGTTTACATTTTCAACAGAACCATCAGCATCAGTTTTATAAATGTTTTTGCCTTTAGAAGACCTTGTTCTTTCTCCATTTCTGTTTGCTGCTGCATCATTTGTGACCTGTGCTGGCAAATTGAGTTGGGATGAGCAAATTTTCAAAAATGTTGTTGGAATCTGACAAAGCATGACAGAACTATACCTGTTAACGCAGAGCAAAAACAATATCAATATATGTTACATATATGTTTTTCTTTTATTGTTTAATTTTGACATTGAGACAGACCACTTTAAGATGGATAATGCAAGGGTTTAATATAATGACACAACAGATACTTTTCCCCAGTGCCGGGCAGTAGCTTCACTACAAGTAGCGAAGCTAGTAGTTTAACTACATTTTTCAGTAGCTTGGCGGTAGCTTAGCTGCTTTCTAAATCAAATAGCTTTTCAGTAGCTTAGCTCTTTTTTTGACCAAGTAGTGAGGTAGCTTCCACACAAGCTACAATTTTCCAAAAATTTCTGAAGTCGTCCTGAATTTGAGAATAAGCGCGTCATTTGAATCGACACAGGTCGTTGTTTGTTCCGTATTTTTGAGTTGTGCAGCCTTCATTCATACAAAACATTACCACTCACATTCTGTGAAGACTCGTGCTCTACCTCTGACTGGGTTATGTCACCAAGCCAAGCTAATATAAAAACATGTAATAAATATTACAATTGAAACTATTAATAGAATGTGCTTTGGCGGGCACCTCACAGACTCTGTGTAGGCTTTCTGCTGCCTGTGGGCCCACGTTGGAGACCCTTGTATTAAGATATGTCAGGGCCAGGTGTTTTTGAATAAAGACAGCTCAAACATGCATTTTATTCTGGGAGTAGGATAAGTCCAGCAAACAGCCCCAAAATGTGAAGTACCTAGGCCTATATTATGCTTGTATTGCCTATAATTACCAAAATGATACATTGAAACTGAATAAATAATTACATAATAAAACTGGTTAAAAATAAAAAAGTAGCTTGGATGTAGCAAGCTACTATTGATGTAGCTTAGCTTGCTACATTTCCCAGGGGGGTAGCTTCAGTGTAGTGAAGCTTCATTTAATGTGAAGTAACTGGTAGCTTAGCTCATTACATTTTCCAAGTAGCTTGCCCAGCACTGCTTTTCCCTAAAAGGTAACCAAACATTCACTTCAGATATAACAGATTATAGGTCATACCTGCGTGAATTCTTGTCAAAACAGATATTTTTAAACCTGTAATTTTGTGTTAGATGTCTACATATATATCAGGGTCACGCACTCGTGCGTTTGTGTGCATGCGCTTCAGACGTCTGCGTCAGACATCGCTTTTGAGCCTTGTCACTCTTAATAACTCTTTTAACATCAATCAGATCACGAACTTTATCTCTCTAAATACTTATTTTAACATCAAGAAAGTCCTGCGGTCTATGTTCTATAATTTCTGAATGCTTTTTAAAACGAAACTAAAAAGTGAAAGAAGAAGCATCTTTGCTTTATATGGATTTGGGACGGTACACCTCACAAAAAACGTGCAGATAAAGAAAACTGCACGTGCAGAAAACGTGCATTTTAGATGTTTAATGACCATTTAGAGCATTGGATTCGCTAGACGAGAGCTTAATGTTCTTATTTTTATGAAAAGCTCCAACTCATCTAGACAGTGCGGGTCACTTGCTGCGTCTCAATTCATCCAGCTGTGGATCAAACAGAAATTGCGTGTTGCGTCAATTGCGCGTTAATAAAATTAGTGCCTTTAAAATGAATTTGCGTTAACGCGTTATTAGCGCGTTTATTTTGACAGCCCTAGTTACAATATAAAAATTATTCAAAATATTGTCCACAAATCATAATAATAATATATTTTTTGTTTGGGAGGTCTGAAATTTAGCCTGAGCAGCTGCTATTTAATGTTCAATGCAGTAATGCAGTAATAATCACATGACTTGCAATCAAAACCTTTTTCAATTTAAATAAAATCATGTCAAAACTTCTATTTGAATTAATAAAAAATCTGTAAAATTGCCCAGGTTATTTCTATTTGAATTTAAATAAAGTTGCATAAAAATTTGAATGAATAAAAAATCTGTAAAATCTCCCAGTTTATTTTTATTTAGATTTAAATAAAGTTGCTTAAATACGTTAATTTAAATGAAAAAAAAATGTGTAAAAATGCCCAGGTTATTTTTATTCCGATTTAAATAAAATTGCGTTAAAAAATGTTAATTTGAATGAGTAAAAATCTGTAAAATTGCCCAGGTTTCTTCTGTTTCGATTTAAATAAAGTTGCATTAAAAAATGTTAATTTGAATGAGTAAAAATCTGTAAAATTGCCCAGGTTATTTTTATATAGAGTAGCTAAGCTTGCTGCTGCTCCACTGGTTCACACTTGCTAACGCTGGCACATTCAGTATTTAAAACTGCTGTGTTTCTTAATGCAGTAAACTTTTAAAAAGTTCCTCTTTGTGTCTCTCTTCAGTGTGTCTGGGTGTTATCGTGTGAAGGCGGTTGGCGGCATCATGGAGTTCCGGGTCGGCAGAGGTCCGTTCCAGTCGGTGCTGATCCTCATCTACATCTCCCTACAGAACTCCGCAGATGCGTTGTGTAAGTCCCTGTGCACTCTTCACACGCTCTTGTTGGTATGGTAACAATGCAATGCTCTTTAGTGATGGAATGTTGTCATGGAAACTAAGCAGAGGTTGATGCTGTTTTACCGCAATGAATTTATTAAAACTAAGAAACGTGTTAGGATGAAAGAGAAATTATCTGGAGATGTTGCTGACTGATGTGTTAAATTTAAGGGGTCTGATTGTGAAGTGTTTGATTCGACACCGTGAGCTGCTTGTAAAGTTTGAGATGTTAAGTGATGTTTCATAGTGAGCATCATGCTGTTGTGTTGTATAGTGAATCCACAGAGGGTTTCTAGTTTAATCCCTGTGAGATTCAAGGGGAAACCGAAGCAGTATTTATCTCGTGTTTGCAGACGTTCATGAGATGTCAACTGTGATGTTCATCACAGATCCCAGACTCGGATATTATTTAGATATTTAGGACAACACCTAAGACACCAAATGTATCCATGTGTGGCCTTCTTTGTTGAAAATACTTCACTCTTACATTTTACTGTGGACATGTTTTCATTGCCACATGTTGTGATGTTGTAATGATATCATTTCCTTTCTTGGCTGTTGTGTTGTTGTGTCTCTCTCGTGTGTTTCCAGATGTATGTGTATTTATTAGATAAATGCATATAGATAGATTGTCTGAGTCTGTGTGGGTGGATTCTCAGGATCAGACTCGGCTCAGTTTAACCTGCCTCTATGGCAACAGGACACCTCGGCGATGATCTACGCTCAGAGCAGCGGTATCTATGACGACGGGCAGCGCTGTTTAATGCATGCATGCGTGCGTGCCGGCGCTGTAGAATCTGATCCCTGTCGCATTGAGAGTCAAGTGGGGGTGGGTTGGGTCTAGTGGCTTATTAAGATCGCTGTGAGAATTACGGCTTATATTTATTACTTCCTGCTGTTGTGATGACAGTAGAGGTCTGATGGATGATCAGAGGAGTAATGCTTACAACATTCACAGGCGCTGGAGTTGACTTGATATACACCGTTTCACACAACCTGTCCCACACTGTGAAATGCAGCATGAAGTTAAAACAACTTGGTTTTGGAAGTCAGTTCAACCTACTGTTTTAAGTTTTGGCTGTAAAAAGTTAACATAACTTATAAAATCAAGTTGAAATAGTTTAAAATTGTGCTGGGCAAAGATTAATCGCGATTAATCGCATATAAAATAAAAGTGATTTTTGGCATAATATATGAGTTTGTGCTGTGTGTAATTATTATGTATTTAACCACACAAACAAACCACACACACATGCATATATTTATTTCAGATTTTTTTTATTTATATATAATTTTTTAAAATTTATATACAATATAGAATATATAAAAATATAACTCAATATATATATATATACACATGTATGTTTCTTCAGTACATGAATGTGTGTGTATTTATATATACATAGTAATTACATACAGCACACACTCATATATTAATTATGTCAAAAATCACTTTTATTTTGTAAGCGATTAATCATATACAATATATGAAGAGTTTTATGGAAAACGAGATAAATCCGTTTTTAACATTTTTGTCAAAACATGTTTATTATTATGTTATCATGTTATTATTTTGTTTAATGGTGCTACATTAATGTATTTTTTAAGTTATGAATGTTTAAATCAAAACAAACCAATTGCAGTTGAATTGAAATTAATTGGAATGCACAACCAAAAAACAAGATTTTTGAAAAAAAAAATGGAGTTATCTGGTTTTGCAACAAAACTCTTCATATATAATAATAAAATATATGTTGATTTGACAAAAATGCTGCATATTTTTTACAGTGCAAACGACGGTTTAGGTTATTTGTCCATTCCCTCTGCTCCGCTCGATCGGCCGTTAATGCTTGCTATGTTTCTCAATGAATTACGGTGAAATGCCTCTATATCCAAAAGCCAGGGGGCGCTCTTGTGCAGAAACTCAAATTGCGCTGCAGATAAAGAACAACACACACAGCTATGATGACACGCAGCTCCAGGAAATGTCTTAAGCATATATTTATATTGCTGTTCTTCAAACTTTTTCAGGTATTTTCATGATACTAAAGAATATGTTTAATAATTATGTTTGACGAGTGTTGCTTTTTCAAATGCATGTTATAAACGATTCAACCTAACAGCGATTTCAGATTGATAAGAACTTACTGATCAAAAGCCGTAGTACCTGAAAAAGCTGTGAATAAGATCGGCTGTCCGATTCAGAATAGTGATCAGCCACGTATTTTTTGTGGAGATCGGCATTGATTGGAGCACCCCTAATTCCCTCAAATACAACCCACCTGTACTGGCAGCAGGTGACACTTGATATACTGGGGTATAATTTTGCAAACTGTCAGAATAAATTGTATTTATACCATGGGCCTCCATCTCTGTAACATATCTGGTAGAGCTGCCTAATGATTAGTTGCGACTATATAGAATATAAGTTTGTGTTTACATATTAAATGTGCTCCTCCTCTCTATGCATTAAGGTCTATATGGTTTCACATGGTCTGATTCTTCCATCTAATCAGTTATGTTTGTACTAGGGATGCACCGAATCCAGGATTCGGTTTCGGATTTGGCCGAATACTGGGCTTTTTGGCGGGGTTCGGGTTCGGCCGAATCCTAGATTTTTTTTCCACCGAACCCTAGGCTTGCGCTACGCTGGTCGACGTCACGCAGCCGTTGATTACACACATCGGGTGCTGACGTGGAGATGAGCTTTTTCTTTCGGTCAGCTGGACACACCAAAACTTTTAAACACCGCTGAAAACGCCTTGAGGACCCCAAATGCCAGCTGTTTTTCAGCCGAGCGCTTGGTAGCTGTGATGCTTCAGCTGTGAGCCGGTTGGTTGCTGTGGTAATGTCCCGCCCCTCCTCCACTGTAATTGGACGGCCGTGTGAAGACTGACATTGACGAGCGGAGCTTCTCACTCAAAGTTAAATATAGTTTTCAGCGCAGAGCTGCTTGCTTATTGGAAAAACTCGCAACGCATCGCTTTCATTATGCATAGGCTTATGGTAATTGTCAAAATAGTTTTTCCAACTTGTCATCCTGGCATAATGTACAGTTAAAATTAAATAAAATGAAAAATACACTGCTGTGGACGTTTTTTACTTCATTAATGTGTTTTACTGTGTTGGAATAAGGATGCGAGTAGGATTCGGTATTCGGTTTCGGATTCGGCCGAATCTTAAACGGTGGATTCGGGATTCGGCCGAACCTAAAAAATCTGGATTCGGTGCATCCCTAGTTTGTACTAAACTCCTACTACAATATTAGCCTGACTAACACCAGACCAGTTTCATGGAGAATGAGACGTGGTCTGGGAACCACATGCTCATTTTCTCGTATTTGAGGTGTGGTTTACAAAAGCCCAGAGCCAAACGTTTCAATTATACCAAATGACGTATGTAGAGCGACATCAATTCAAACGTAAACGACTTTTATCGGGTACGAGTGCAGCTGAAAGCTACGCAACTAAACCGGTAGCTGTATATTGATATTGAAAAGCAACACAATTTAGTGGCACAATGACAACCACAGTACAGGCATAATGACAATATGATATTAATAAATACCACTTACCATTTATAAGTTAATCGACGACGATGCCTAGCAGGTTGGTCCTATAAAACTCAGTGGCTATCATGTCTTGCCATATACAAACATCCTTTTTGGATATGAAATTGTTTAACGCCCTTTTTTTTAAAAAAACTACTTAGAACACTGTCTAAAGGGGATCGCACACCGACCGCTCAGCTCAGCACCTCACAGCGCTGCGCCGTTCTAAAAAAATCTAACACATTGTTTTCTATGAGTATACGCACACCGGCGCCGCCAGGTGGCGCCTGTCCGCGTCGCCCAGCTTTAACTCAGGAAGTTGCTCAAATCCCTGTCGCGCCACAGAGCGCCACTCACATAGTTTAACATTAAATAACATCATATTTGTCCCAAATCATTAACGATTAACATTGGCTGCTAACGTATATTTTGCATTTTGAAGTAGACGCTATCTGACGAAACGCACGCTATTTAATGTGCACTTCCGGTTTACGATACCTCCGAGTTGTCCTAGACGCGACTCGATGCGGCGCGACGCTGAGCTGCGCGGCTGGTGTGCGACCCCCTTAAGGCTGCATTGAAAAGTAACTATGTGTCTGTTGCCGTGTTATAACAAATAACAAAACTGCTTCGGTATGTCGCATAGACGTCGTCATCGTCTTGCTGCCTCCTCCCCGTTCTGTGATTGGTTCCCTATTTCAGGGGCAAAAAGGGGCCATAGTTGCCATGCTAGACTTGCAGCGTGAATAAATTTGCGCGCAAGGCAGCATAGGGAAACCCAGGCTAACTACAATATACTCATAAATGACTTTTTTATAAATGCAGTATTTATTTAAGATTCTATAAAAGTCTGTGAAAACAGAATATAGGTTATTAGTAAATAGTGATATATTTCTGCTAATCAATTTCAGTTATTAGTCAATTAAAAAAATAACCAAAATGTATAGTGAGTGTCTGTCTCAGTTTTGTTTAAACAACACTTCATGTATGTTTTATGGTATTGTCATCAACAACACGTTAACATATGACTCTCCATTGGAGTCAATAATATGTTAAGTCTCTTATGCTAGATCTGTAAGTCATGTGGAGTTGCTTTTCGTGTTATAGACGTTTACGCGCCTGAACTGAAGTGAACTTTCTGTCTGTATTTATTTAAGTGGTCAAACTGATCTCTGAAAGAAACACCTCGACACCTTGTCGAAAATAAAATGTTCTGGTTTGCTAAAGACGAGGGGAAATGACAAGCATGGATCACGAGGTTTAACACCCAGGCAAGAATTCCTGTAGCTAACATTGTATTTTACACATTAATGTTAGCTGAGTGTATTAGTTGATATGCGCTAGATATGATATATGAACAAAGGTACTTAACTTGTCATTTATTTCCCTTGTTATCAGAATTAAACTACTGTAAAGAGACTATGTGGAAGTCTACAGAAGTTGCGTTTAGTCCACAAAAGCCGTTTGTTTATGTTGTCGCTGCTGAAACCTTCTTTAGTGTTTATATCACTCACTGATGAGGGTTAGATGTACTCTTTGCAGACAGCTTTAGCAGAATTATTGT
The DNA here is from genome assembly GCF_027580225.2 of Misgurnus anguillicaudatus. Lineage (NCBI taxonomy): Eukaryota > Metazoa > Chordata > Actinopteri > Cypriniformes > Cobitidae > Misgurnus > Misgurnus anguillicaudatus. Next base: position 4,498,926 of record NW_027395276.1, on the reverse strand, counting down.
AATAATAATAATAATTCATCATTCAGTATCAGAGCTGATGTCATCATGGTTTTTATTTGTGTTCCAGCGGCTCCCAGATTCACGAAGATCCCGACGGATCAGATTGGCGTTTCTGGTGGAGTCGTGTCCTTCGTTTGTCAAGCCACAGGAGACCCGAAACCACAGGTTTTCTGGAACAAAAAGGGAAAGAAAGTGAATTCACAGAGAATCGAGGTGAGAATCTGACGTTTGTATTGGTGTGAATTCACAGAATGGTATAAATCAGATGATCTATTTCCTCTGGGCGGAGCATATCGATGGGACTTATCTTTTGTTCAGAATAGCCTTTACCTACATCACAGCCGTGACACAGCAGTATTGGATCTACAAGGTGACAAATGGTGCAATAGGGGCCCCAGTTTAAAAACACACACACATATTTTATCATAACTTTTGCGTAATTAAACCACAGAAAAATAAGGCTACTAACAAACAGCACCACATATAATTTAAGTTTTTGTTTAATTCGAATTCTAAGTTTGAGATGGTTTCATGTCATGAATTTTCTTTGAGGGTCTCCAAAGGGATGCACCCTATGAGGGGGTGTGATGCTATATGTTTTTCAATGGCACATTGGGGGAATGTTTGATAATTTGCCACTGAATTTACCCAAGAATGACGCAAATTTCACATGCGAATAAAGCGAGTTGAATAATTTCCAAGCATCCAACTGTGAATAGCGCAATTTATTTTCTTTCTTTGGTTTCTGGTGTTAACAGAATAACAGGTGGTGTATGTACATGTATTTCTCGTGTTTAAATTGTGTGTTTAAAGGGATAGTTCACACAAAAATGAAAATGTTCATAACATGAACATGAGTTTTTTTGTTGATCACAAGATATTTTAATAAATGATGGTAATCACACAGTTGACGGTACCCATTGACTCCCATTATATAGTAAAAATACTTTAGTCAATAGGTGCCGTCAATGGTGTGCTTAGCATTTATCAAAATATCAGATAACCTTGTCTGACTTTTAATCTGAGATATTTGTCTGTGTACATCTGCTCATTCTCTTTTCTCATTGGCCCAGACTATAGAGTTCGATGAAGGCGCCGGGGCGGTGCTACGTATCCAGCCACTCAGAGCACCGCGGGACGAAAACGTTTACGAGTGTGTTGCCAAAAACACTGAGGGTGAAATCGCTGTGACCTCCCAACTGTCCATAATAAGAGGTGAGATGTTATCATCAGGATCATCAACTTGGTCCAGTCATACAACTCTTGTATTGTTGTATATTCCTAAGAGAAATAACTTTTATTGCCGTTGTCTAGACAGACAATTTTAACAACAAAATTATCATCTTATAATGCAGGAAACAGTTCAGTTAAAGAAAAATACATCAAGCATAGCATGCCAAAATTGGGCTTTATTTTGGAGCTGTCACATTGGGTGGTTTTATTGGCTAGTGCTGTTGGCCATTTGGCTGTTTATAAGCTTGTTTTGATTGGCTGGTCAAGTACATATGGTGTCTCTATTCCAGACCAGAGAGACGTGTGGCTCACAAAAGTATTTAAGCTCATTACTGGCTCAATATTTTAATAATTTGGTGTCATATTTTGTGGACATTTTGAAAAGTGGATGGGAAATGATATAACCAGCTCATGTCCAGCACATATGGTACGAGCATGTTTGATTTCAGCTCGCACATTTTATCAGCATCATTACTGGCCAAACAGACGATTAACAGAAATTCATGCACTGTTCTGTGTTGGAAGAAACATCCGTCTGGTCTCTGTGGTGTTATGAGTATAAACACAAATGTCATAAATGTATATTCATTCATCTCACTGAGTCGTGATGAGAGCGGTAATGAATTTGTTAGTCAGGTAATGAAACGTTGTACATGGCCTGTCACAGTTTATTTAGGGAGACGCATTCACTGCAAACACATGATTGCTGTCATTACACAATGACTGACAATTTCCGAGGCATTTACCAAAACTGAGGGTGTTAATCTGAAACATGCTGAACGCTGACAGTGTGACTCTAAAACCTCTGCATCTGAACAGACAGATATTAAACAACAGGACTTTCATGCTGTGATTAAGTCTGAGTACAGCAACATATCATACAATATTTGTAATTTTAAAAGGGAGTTGACGCAGCTTTTACCTCTTTTTATAATCCCCACTTGAGTGTCGCACAGCTTTTAAACCAGTTTATAATTCCTTCTCCAGTGCAGCACACCTTTAACCCTGGTTTATAATCCCTGCTCCAATGCACACAGCTTTTAACCCTTGTTTATAATCCCCGCTCCAGTGCAGCGCAGCTTTCAACCCAAGTTTATAATCTCTGCTCCAATGCACACAGCTTTTAACCCTGGTTTATAATCCCTGCTCCAGTGCAGCGCCACTTTCAACCTCGGTTTATAATCCTCACTCCAGTGCAGTGCAGTTTTCAACCCTAGTTTATAATACCCGCTTCAATGCACATAGCTTTAACCCTGGTTTATAATCCCTGCTCCAGTACAGCGCCACTTTCAACCCCGGTTTATAATCCTTGCTTCAGTGCAGTGCAGCTTTCAACTCCGTTTTATAATCCCCTCTCCAGTGCAGCGCAGCTTTCAACCCAAGTTTATAATCTCTGCTCCAATGCACACAGCTTTTAACCCTGGTTTATAATCCCTGCTCCAGTGCAGCGCCACTTTCAACCTCGGTTTATAATCCTCACTCCAGTGCAGTGCAGTTTTCAACCCTAGTTTATAATACCCGCTTCAATGCACATAGCTTTAACCCTGGTTTATAATCCCTGCTCCAGTACAGCGCCACTTTCAACCCCGGTTTTTAATCCTTGCTTCAGTGCAGTGCAGCTTTCAACTCCGTTTTATAATCCCCTCTCCAGTGCAGCGCAGCTTTCAACCCAAGTTTATAATCTCTGCTCCAATGCACACAGCTTTTAACCCTGGCTTATAATCCCTGCTCCAGTGCAGCGCCACTTTCAACCTCGGTTTATAATCCTCACTCCAGTGCAGTGCAGTTTTCAACCCTAGTTTATAATACCCGCTTCAATGCACATAGCTTTAACCCTGGTTTATAATCCCTGCTCCAGTACAGCGCCACTTTCAACCCCGGTTTATAATCCTTGCTTCAGTGCAGCGCAGCTTTCAACCCCGTTTTATAATCCCCTCTCCAGTGCAGCGCAGCTTTCAACCCCGGTTTATAATCCCTGCTCCAGTGCAGCACAGGTTTATAAAGCCCGCTCCAGTGCAGCGCAGCTTTCAACCGCGGTTTATAATCCCCGCTCCAGTGCAGCACAGTTTTTAACCCCGGTTTATAATGCCCGCTCAAGTGCAGCGCAGCTTTCAACCTCGGTTTATAATCCCCGCTCCAGTGCAGCACATTTTGTAACCCTGGTTTATAATCCCCGCTCCTGTGCTGCACAGCTTTTAACCCAGTTTATAAACCTCGCTCCAGTGCATCGCTGCTTTTAACCCCGATTTATAATCCCCACTCCAGTGCAGCGCAGCTTTCAACCCCGGTTTATAATCCCTGCTCCAGTGCAGCACAGGTTTATAAAGCCCGCTCCAGTGCAGCGCAGCTTTCAACCGCGGTTTATAATCCCCGCTCCAGTGCAGCACAGTTTTTAACCCTGGTTTATAATGCCCGCTCAAGTGCAACGCAGCTTTCAACCTCGGTTTATAATCCCCGCTCCAGTGCAGCACATTTTTTAACCCTGGTTTATAATCCCCGCTCCTGTGCTGCACAGCTTTTAACCCAGTTTATAAACCTCGCTCCAGTGCATCGCCGCTTTTAACCTTGGTTTATAATCCCCACTCCAGTGCAGCACAGCTTTTAACCCTGGTTTATAATCCCCGCTCCAGCGCAGCACAGCTTTTAACCCTGGTTTATAATCCCCACTCAAGTGCAGCACAGCTTTCAACCTCGGTTTATAATCTCCGCTCCAGCGCAGCACAGCTTTTAACCCTGGTTTATAATCACCACTCCAGTGCTGCACAGTTTTTAATCCCGGTTTATAATCCCCACTCCATTGCTGCACAATTTTTAATCCTGGTTTATAATCACCACTCCAGTGCTGCACAGTTTTTAATCCCGGTTTATAATCCCCACTCCAGTGCAGCTCCTCTTTTAACCCTGGTTTATAATCCCCACTCCAGTGCAGCTCCTCTTTTAACCCTGGTTTATAATCCCCACTCCAGTGCAGTACAGCATTCAATCCTGGTTTATAATCCCTGCTCCAATGCAGCTCAGTTTTTTGTATTATGTGTGTGTGTGTTTGTGTGATTGTATGTGTACTGGTTGGTCTACATTGTAAGAACTCAGTAATAATATAATGTGTATTCATGTTTCAGGTTTCTAAACCTGCATTATGAGCAGATCCCAGATGTCCCTATTATTCAATTCACTAAATTAACATACATTATTTATCTGTGAGGGTGAAGTTTAGGGGTGAGGATAGAGAATAAAAAATATCATTAGCTTAGTATAAAAACATTACCCGAATAGAAAGTCCTCGTAGGTTTAGTCTGTAATAGCTGCACCAACATTGTGTGTATGTACGTGCGTGCGTGCGTGTGCGTGCATGCATGTGTGTTTGTTTGTTTGTTGAATCAGCTAACACTGATGTGTTCAGATGAAGGGGTTCAATGTTTGGGGATTAAACCCCCTTCTATGCCCCATCTGTCACTGTTGTCATGGAAACTCCCCCCATTTAAATGTGTGCATGTGCTGTCTTTTATGTGCACAGTAGATAAATATTTAGATTTAATGTTGTGCTTTGTGTGTGTGTGTGTGTGTGTGTGTGTGTGTGTGTGTGTGTGTGTTAGTCAGGTCTCTGTGGTGATGTGTTCATCAGTATATCAGAGGAAAGGTTTAAGGCCATAAACTCGATTATCAAACCCTCATTTATAGATTCATGTACAGATCATTGACCTTTAGCTTTATAACTCAGTGCTTCTGCCCAATTACCTCCATTACTGCCCACATCTTACAGCACATGAACGCACAAAGCGCTCTGTTAACCCATTAACATAAATGTCTATTATATTATTTATGCAAAAGTGTCCGGTTACCTTTTCATATCTGATGTATTTAGCAACTTGACTGTCTTTGTTGTTAAACACACGTTTCTTAAACAAACACTTTGGATCTGTGTAACATGTCTGAATATGTTAAACTATCAAAGTATTTAAAATGTGAGAAATGGTAACTCACACACTGATCATCATGACAGTGATTTGTTTATATCGCTTATCATATGAACAGTGTACTGCTCGCATAAACCGAGTATCATTTAGGATGCATTTTCCAGTTGTTCATGAAGTTTTCAACAATGTCATATTTGTTTAGGGTTTATTAAAGCAGGTGTGATGAAATACATTTCTAATAAATTAAGCAGCTGAGACAGCAATAGAGATTTTGTCAGTCACCTGATTTCTGTTCGTTTTCTTTCTAACTTTGTAATGGTTTATGGCTTCAGCTGTACACAGCGCTTTCCTGTCTTCGACAACAGAAAACTGGTTCATGTCTAGTTTAGACACGAGTTAGACGTGATTTGTGATGTCTGTGATTTCTAAACTTGCTTCAATTGTTTGATAATCTTTGCTGGTCTCTGTTCACACCCATAGACTGTATAAAACATGGATGTAGTGTCAGTGACTTCACCTGTAGGTTTTTAAAGAGCATTTTTAAAAACTAAAGTGGGTGGAGCCGGTCTTCACAATGAGGCTGTTTAGACTTGGCATTAACATGCGTTTTCATCGATCGGATCACAAGTGGATGACGTTAATGCCAGGTGTAAACGGTGCTCAAAATGTTTTGAACTCGTCCACTTCCGACCACTTTCAACCACATTCAGAGGTAGTCGAAAACCCTTTCGATCGTATTGCTTTTGTAGTGTAAACGCACATGTGGTTGAATGTGTTCGAACAGCCACACACGACTGAGCACTGAGGTACTGAGCACAATGTTTTATGTCTTTTCTGACTTCTGGCGCGAACACATGGTGAACAGCGCTATTTTTAGCCTTTCATTGATAAAACTAAAGCAGCTGATCTCCGCTTAGTTTCGTTTTGCAAGCATGTGAAAGGTGCGCGATCTTATTTCATCAATTGCGCTGAAAATTTAAGCTCTAACATATACATGTACAAAACACTGTGCAGCATGTTTACTTGCTAAACAAGCAGTGGACTCTGACATAATATTAGTTTGCCTCCATATAAACTCGTCATTACTCCCACCGTCTCGACAGACCACCCCCTCACAGTATTCAGGACAGAAGCGGACAAAAGAGACGGATTTAAATACCAGGTGTAAACGTGATGTGTTTCTCTCGTCCACTTGTGATCTGATCAACAAAAACACATCTTAATACCAAGTGTAAACAGACCCAATCTCAGCAGCGTGTCACTCCCGATAACCAAAAATTTGCAAAGGTGTTTGTTTGCTAAAATCCATTCTTCCAGCAATCCACCTGTCACTTAAGTGGCCACGCCCTTAATTATGCAGAAATTTATGGATTAATATCATTTAAGCGTATTAGTTAAAAATAAATTCACCCCCCCACCCCAGTTGTCATGAAGGACAAAATTAGCTATATAGACAAAAAAATTTGTACCAGGCTGTAAACATATTTATTTCTGCTGTAACGTTGGGCATTTTAACATGTCTCTAGTGGCCAGTCGGTGAATTGCAGTTGAAATCACTTCCATGTTGGATTTACGAGAGAGACTGAAAGGTTGCCCTTTGTTCACACCTCATCGCATTTTCAAGTAAACACGAGCGACGTCATATGAACTCAGGTGCACACCGTAAGTCCTAGTATGACTGTTAGCATCTGTCAGCTTCTGTTGGACCCAGCTGTGTCGAGTCCCAGTCCCAGCAGACTCATTCAGACACAAGCCAGCCCAGTATTCCCTTGAGGACACACACCAGTGGGTCAGATGGTTTCTACTGGTCAGGCCTTCATCTACAGAACAGCATCATTATGCAGTTTTATTAGGCCGCACCTGCCACCAGCACAGAGTCACATTTATAAGCCAGATGGTGGGATTAAAAAATGAAGACAGAGCATTAAATGTTTGAAATATTTGTATCTGGTAAATGGACCGGTGTTGCACCCTAATAGTAAAAAAATTTGACTTTTCTTTAAATTGTGACACCTATAAATCTCTTAGTGACATTTTGCTATATATAAATAATACTTTTTATAGTTCTGTAATTCATGAACAAGCTGACATTTGTCAGCCTCCACTGAATACAATGTTCATAGGATCCCAAATGCAGTGGGTCACATATGTGACTTTTGCTGGGATATTGAGTTGGAATGAGCAAATTTTCAAAAATAAGTTATTTATATTTACATTTAAAAACTTCAAAACGATATATGATTTGTTGGAATCTGAGAAAAAAATGACAGAGCTACACCTGTTTGAAGCTGACAGAGTTAGCAAAGTCAATTATGAGAAACATTTTAAAGGTTCAAAAACAAAATCATCCCTTAAAATCACTGTAAAACTAATAGATTTAGAGGCGCACAAAATCAAAAACAATATCTATAAATGTGCAACTTTTTTTCTTTTATTGTCTGGTTGACATTGAAACAGACAGTTTTTTAAGATCTACTGTAATGTAATGATCTAATATAATCTTACACATCACAACAGTTAACCAAACATTCACTTAAGACATAACAAATTATATCTGCGTGAATTCTTGTCAAAACAAATATTTTTATGTGTAGATGTGTGTATATCGGGATTGAGCACTTTCACATCTGTGTGCATGCTTCAGATCTGTCAGTCAGCGAGAGGAAGATCATTTTCGAGTCTTATCTCTCTTAATAACATTTTAACATCAATCAAGTCCTGCACTTTATTTTCAAATTCCTGCATGTATTAAAACCAAAACCAAAATGTCAGACGCGAGGATGAAGACGCATCATTTGTATTAGATTAATCATTTAATCATTGTACGATACACCTCTCAGAAAACTTACAAAAAAGATCATTTTAGATGTTTAATGACTATTTAGAGCATATAGAGCAAACCCAAACTAAAGCAGATGTTGTAGAATGTCTGGCGAACGATGATAGATAGCGCAAAAATGTCCCACTATTAATTAGATCATCTTAAAGGAGTGTAACTACTGTAGCATGTAAATAATGCACATAAATAACGTGAGCAGAGTGCTCAACAATTATATCTAATCAACAGGCACGTGAAACCTTTTTTTTGAACAACCTAGTTAAGACGGTAGAGTTTCCATGCCTAGGCGGGCCGCCTGAACTGAAAAGTGCTGCGGAAAACCCTGACTTTCTTTTGCCTGTAGCTCAAAATTAGACAGAGCGCATTCCCACTCATTTTGCCAGCACGGGTCACATATTTTATGAAAGACACAATAAAAACAGTTTTGACAGATCATCCTGTTCAAAGGTTTAACATCCTCTTGGCTTTTAATATAATGTGTTGCTTTCTTGAGCCTCATCTGAAACATCATTTATCCACTTCTCAGAAGAGGATTTTCTTGAAGAACAGTGGACAGTTTAATGTCTTAGGACAAACAGAGACTTACGAACAACTATCATGAAACATTAAAGCAGTCATTAATTATTAATGAAGAATACACTGTGTTTAAGAATGTAACCTCTGTAAACTTGCAGAAGAAAAGGTGTCCCAATGTGTAGTGAGTCAGTGTCTTACCTGCACTCATGTACACGACACACTGATTCACAACCTAGGGATCTTATTAAGACACACCCAAAGACTTTAGAGACTGAATAGACCAGAATGCATTGCTTCCAGCTTAGTGAAAGTCCACTTAAGATGGCCGACATGTCAGTAGTGATGTTGATTATACATGTTATTTATTCAGTTTTGTATGGCGTCAAATCACAGAAACACTCACACACGGCAGCTTTAAACAGGTAATGATAACCTTTGTGCCACTGTTTACCACAAACTCCTGATTACTGCTAATAAAAACTAACAGATAATCAGCAAGTTGAAAGTGTATGTAGCGAGTAATTGAGGGTTTGGTGATGATGTAGGTACATAATTACCGGGTGTGAAATCAATGTGTTTGCAGCTCTCATTTACCTCAGACCATTGCGCTTAGAGAGAGAGAGATTAGTGCAGAGGAAGTGGGTGGGCGAGCGAGCTGCTGTGTCAATGTCGTTTCATCTGAACTCCATCCTTCATAAGTGGGCTGCTAATGTGAACAGATACAGAAATAGTTTTTAATCAACTGCCTGAGACTTTTCCCTTCACATTATATTGAATTCACAATTTCCTTAAATACATGTATCATGTTCATCAATAAATCTTTCGCTTTTGAAAAATGAAACTGTTTTAGTTTAATTGGACGTTTAGGTATATGGTATGTTTAAGTAGGTATGGGTATGTGGGTAATACCAGAAACCATTATCAGTTTTGCTGTTGGTACTCAGTAAAAAAAGAATGTTACATTAATATTACCTTGCACATTTTATGTCATCAAGCGTTCCTAATGTGCAAGAAATTCGTCTTTGATGCATGTTCATTATTCCCCAACCAGCAGAGCGCGCACGCAGCAAGTATCTATCACGCAGCTTGTGTCTACACTGCTACTGTGCATACGCGCACGAATAGCTGCACACACACACACACACACACACACACACACACACACACACACACACACACACACACACACACACACACACACACACACACACAAGAAATATGTTACTCTTATTTAGCGAGGATGGCGGAGTTTAACAGCTTAGCTCGCTTTAGTTCATCTCTCGATGCCTTATCTACATCAGGTTTATACAGTATGCTAAGTTATATTTTCCAGTTTAACTTTTGTTGATCAAAAATGTGTCCTAAAAAGGAAAAAGAGGAACCATATATAAGTATAAGAAAATAAGTATTTGACACATCAGCATTTTTATCAGTAAGGGGATTTCTAAGTGAACATTAGTGAATCAGAACATTTAAGTATACAAGTTGAGTCATAATAAATAAAGTGAAATGACAGGGAATAAGTAGTGAACACATGAAGAAAACAAGGTGCAAAATGGCATAGAAAGCCAGGAGATCACCTGAAATCTCTTAGTATTGAGAGAGAAACCCTGCTTTAGTCCTAATTGATGGCCTATAAACCAGTCAAACTATGGAAAAAAGTGTGACTTATAGTCCGGAAAATACGTTTAAATCTGTTTTTACTTAAAGGTACACTCCACTTAAAAAAAAATATATGCTCATTTTCCAGCTCCCCTAGAGTTAAACATTTGATTTTATACCATTTTGGAATCCATTCAGCTGATCTCCGGCTCTGGCTGTACCACTTTTAGCATAGCTTAGCACAATCCATTAAGCCTAAAATATCCAAAGAGTTTAATTATTTTTTTTATTTAAAACTTGACTCTTCTATAGTTACATTGTGTACTAAGACCGATGGAAAATTAAAAGTTGTGATTTTCTAGGCAGATATGGTTTGCAAAATGGACTGTGGTGGAAGGCGCTCTAAAGTGTGGCTGCATTTTCTCATTTTTGAAAGGAAGGCAGGAAAAAAGGAGGAGTGTTACAGATTGATCACAACATTTATAGTGAAAGGGCTGCATGCATTTTCTGTTGTTGAGTCGCCATCATTTAGGTAGGTGTTATGTTACGAGGGAAAATTATTAAAAAATCATTTTGAGCTAGCCTAGGCGTGTTTGTTTGTTTTGTAGCTCCTAAATAAGTTTTTATGTAGGCTACTTTATTGTGTTCAGCTGTAATAGCACAAAATAAATATGTTTGATCTATAAAGATTTGACTGTTGTTGCTTTTCACCTGGAATTGAAACCAAGAATCGTTAGGAATCGGATCCGATAAGCGGAATCCAATTTGAAATCAGAATCAAAAAATTTGAAACGATTCCCAACCCTAGTTTCAGGAGATCTGTAGTGCTCCAGATAGCCTCGCATTATTGGCCAGAAGCTTACATACTTGAAATCTGTGACGTTCCCTGCATCCGAAACAGCGTACTTACTGATTTAGATAAAGTATGTACACTGTAAAAAAAATGCAGCATTCATTTTTAAAGTTAAAGTAACAAAGATATTTGTTGATTTGAAAAAAAAGTTGTGTACTTATCGACCGTTAAAAAAGTACATTCTATATAGTATGACTATGAGTTTTGTAAATGAAATTCAGACATACTAGATCCTGCATGTTGATACATCACATGACACACGTTATCACAAGAACAAGTGAGCCGCTAACTTAGATGCTGTTAAACAAGCACAATGTAATCACAAGGAACAGCTGTTCCCTATACGTATTTGCATTTAAATAGAGCCACATTATAGCTTTCAGACGTCTTTGAATATGATGATGCCTTTCCTTCTTCTTCTTTGTTGGGTGACTCACGGCATATTAAAATATCCATCGAATGCACAGTCCAAAATCTTGCTAGAAGTAGTAGATCATCTGTGTACTTTCCACCTACTGCTTTTTGGATACTATAAATTCAGACATGCTACTTGCCTCGCCCACTGCTTTTAACCTGCTATATAGTAGGGAAGTAGGCGGTTGTTAACCTCTGAAGTATTTTTCTTCTTCAGAGGACCTGCTGCCATTTGGTTTCCCCAGCATTGACATGGGACCCCAGCTGAAGGTGGTGGAGAGAACTCGGACCGCGACCATGCTGTGTGCTGCCAGCGGTATTCCCGATCCAGAGATCTCCTGGTTCAAAGACTTCCTCCCTGTTGAACCTGCTCTCAGCCAAGGGCGAATCAAGCAACTGCGTTCAGGTACGTTACAGATCTATGTTGGTAGGAGCTTGAGGACGTGATGTCACTGTCATTATGACTACTTGAAGTTCAGCCTCTCATATGAATGTAATAAACTCACTGTTGAGGATGTGATTATACTCTTACTGCAGATTACTCTGGACAAAGGTCTCCTCTCTACTATGCTTGCTGCTCATTGATCTAGTGGTTGGATAGGTAGTCATTTATAAAATGGCCACTTATTTAGAGATTCAAACCCGTCAAGAGCTCAGCGAGTTGAAATGAAACATACAGTTTTTTCACTAAAGACTCATCGTGTGTCTGTTTGCTTACCGTTCACATCTTCATTGTCAAGACATTGTCTTTTAATATACTTGTTCACAGTGTATGATAAAAGCATTTCATTCATTTAGTCTGAACACTAAAGCGAGATTTATAGTTCTGCGTTGGATCTATGCCATAGGCTGTGCATAGCTCTGCGTAGCCTGACGCGCACCTCTCCAAAATGTGACAACACGTCAGTTCCTTAAGCTTTGTGATTGGTCCGTTAGAACCCCTGCCATCAGGTAAAAAAAACACAATTCCGCCTATGACAATAAAAACTACGGATGTTTATATTGACCAGTTAACCGTTAACCGAAGGTAAGAATTTATGACCGATTAATATTATCAGTTAATCGACACGTCCCTACAGATGTTCAAATTAAATAAAATTTTGTATTGTTTTTACTGGGTCACAGACAACCGTCAACTGTATTTTTACTCAATGACAATTTAATATTAAAATCTTATCAGTTAACGGTTAATGTTCGGTTAACAAGCTGCGGTTGTCGTTTGGGAAAATTAACTGGAATGAACATCCCCAGTAAAAACAAAGATAGGCCAAATTGAGGAGTGATATTTAACTCAAGCTGCAACTATAGTCGCTGTCTATTTAACTCCAATACTGCTGATGCTTTAACAACATAAATGACAAGCTGCTGCTTCTTTGGCTTTGCCTTGATACTGTGAATTAGGGCTGAACGATACATCGAATTTTCATCGTCATCGCGATATGAACTCACGCGATGAACACATCGCAACAGACAGCCTTGACGCGATGAATGAAGGGAAACCAGTAAGCGCATGTAATAAACGTTTGACCCATCACGTTTAGTCCTGAAGACATGTGCTGAGTCCGAAATGGCCTACTACCATACTATATAGTATGCAAAAAGCACTACTTTGCCTACTATATAGTATGGAAGTAGGCGGTTTCGGACGCAGCGATGGTTTGCGCGTTCATGCTATTAGGCCAATCAGGGGAACCCCCAAGTCAGCTACGCAGTCAGCTACGCTTAGATTGATTTGTGAGGTGTCAGATGCGACGCTGTGCCTGTTAGCAAAAACGATGGCAGAGGAAGGAGAGAAGAGTGAGGAAAGTGTGTTGTCAGACGAAGACCTTGTGTTGAAAATGAACAGCACTTCAGCTATATCATGAAATTATTTTGGATTTAGGAGAGATGACGCCGCAAACACAGGTACTGTGGAAGCGGTGATTCACATATTGCGTCTATTGCGCGTTCAAGTTCATTATTTCAAATGTATGTGCGCTCTGGAAGCGCCGCGGTCGCGACTCGCACGCGGTGCGACGCGCACGTTTTTTTCCAGGTATTTCAAAAACATTTTAACTTTTCAGAATGACACAAGAGCAGCGTGCAGGTCATGTGACAATAACCTACGTGTCTAGTGTTTTCCACGTGTTTTTAGGCGCGACATGTGAATGGCCCCTAAAACATGAAAAAATATAAAATATTTATCGCAACTTACATCGTCATCGCAACATTAAACAATGTCATTGCACATCGCAACTTTTCCTCACATCGTTCAGCCCTACTGTGAATACACCATTACACAGTTCCTTCAGAAAAACACGATTATGCGATCGCATGATTCAATGCATAATCAGCCAAAGTCTGCATATTTATGCGGGGGATGCATTTTTTAAATATGCTGCACTTTCGCCACATAAATTGCAGATTTCTGTTCACAGAATATGCGGGGCTTGCATGATTTCATAATCCCCGCATTTTCGTATCATAACGTCATATATATCTTAGCAGAAAGTTGAACAATTTTGCATTTACTTCACACATGCGCAGCCCTGTCCCCTGTTGTCATGGGAATGTTAGGAAGTGACATAATTATGCGACGTGAACATCAATGAAAATCTGCAAAAGCTGCAAACAGTTTTTGCAAGTTCACGCAGTTTTTGCAAGTTCCCGCAATTTCATCGCATTAAAATTTCATGAATATCCTGCATATTCCATCGCATTTTTTAAGAAAACGTGCCGCAAGACCAACTTTTTTGCCTGCAACAATAAAAAAGTCCACATTTTTGGACTCATTACATGCCCGGTGTAAACATTGCCTACTAGTGGTCTGCATGTGCAATTGCGAACAATGGCGCAGACGTATGAATGAAAACCGCCGCGTAACCTATGGCGTCGAGGCTACACAATAGGTCCTATGAGGAAATATAATGAACCCTTAAACTAAAATAGACTAAAGGGCTCATTATAGTTTTGCGTAGGTCCTACGGTGTAGCATCGACACCATAGGCTATGTGTCGGTTTTTATATTTACTTCTGCGTCGTTATCCACGTCAAAGTGCAATTACACATGCAGACCATTAGTATGCAGCATCCACGCGTGTAACCACAGTAGCAGTGCAACAGCCAAAGAAGCAGCAGCTTGTTGTGTATGATTGAAGAAGAACAGCAGTAATGGAGGTAAATAGACAGTGACTTTTGTTTCAGTTTGATTTATATCACTCTTCAACTTGACCCATCTTCTTTATTCTTACCGTCGCAAGTGGAAATGATGAATTGAAGAAATGGACACAGATTTTTTTTACCTGATGGGAGGGGTTCTAGCCGACCAATCACAGCGCTTGTGGTCCACATAAAACGGACAAGTTGTTACATTTTTGGTGAGGTCCGCATCAGGTTATGCACAACCTACGGCATAGAACCAATGCACAACTATAAATGACACTTTAGAAGGCATGAGGATGTCACATGCCACTTATATAAAGTATACACAAAGTTATTTTGCTGTATCACACTGTAGTTTCACATGACTGTATGATCTCCTGACTGTGACACAATCAAGTCATCTACAGTAAAAGTTACAGTCAGTCAGTCACAGGGTAACAGAGCAGTAATGACCGTCTGACGCTGTACACACACGTATGTATTTATGTATATATACAAGAATCAAATCGCTATGATTAATGTATAGTATGACATATACAGGGATACATACAGGTACAAACATTTGACTCAATCTGTCACTGTCTTTTTCTCATTGTATGTTTTGATGTGAATTCTAAGGAGTCTTTGGTGAGTATCTGATTTTTTTAGAACAGTCGAAGTCCCACTCCAGACCTGATGACGTACGATGCTGTTTAACTTGTGTCATTTCCCTCCCTCCTAATCCCTGCACATGAGCTCATGTCCTACACCTGTTCCCTAATAAGGGGTGATGCAGATAACCTGACCCGATCCATCATAGAGCTCTGTGCTTGTTGACTCATAATGAAAACCTCTTTCTAAACAAAGTACAGCTGGTTTGTGCCAGTTTATAATTAAAACTAGGGCTGTTAATCGCGATTAACTCGATTAATCGCATACAAAATAAAAGATTGTTTTTGCATAATATGTATTTTTGCATAATATGTATATGTAAATATATTTTGCAAACATAAACTTTTATTTTGTATGCGATTAATCGCGATTAATCGCGATTAATCTTTTGACAGCACCAATTAAAACAGATGACTGTGCACACTCACTCACATCTCCACACAATCACACAGATACATTCATGACAATGAAAAGATGATTTTAAATATTGGTTATATCTTGATACAAAAGCACGACCCAAAACTTTTGTTCCCATGATGCTGTGTGGTGACTCTCTAATGTCTACATGCTTTTCTCTTCTTTTCGCCTGCGCTATAGAGATTTCAAACCTTACATAAGAGAGAGATTAATGCTTGATTCTGTCCTGATTATAAAACCGTTACAGAATAAACACACAGATGTAATATGAGGTAAATTTGACACAGGATACTGCGAGGTTACATGGGCTGTCGGGTTCCAACATGAAACCCTCATTCATTTTTGTAAATACTTGCAATATATCGCTCTATCCCTATGAGACATTGATCTGTAACAATGACTGATGCAACTGTAATTTCAACTGCAAGTCATGTTTAAAATCCAAAGTCTTAGTAAAATAAATGACACATCATCAGATTAATACAGAAGGGTTTTCCTGCAATGAAAATCTCACGGCAGACATCTAGGATAAAGAAAGCTCATTCCTCCTCCAGTCCCGGGTTCAGAAGACCAAAAACATGACCTAAACTTTACATTGCGCTTTTGGAGAAAGTGTTGCTGAAATATGAAACACATCTTCTCACGCAGTAACACTTTGTTAATATAAAAGGCGCAGATTCAGTAAATGAAAACAAAACATCAAATCCTTTGAGACAATGTTTTCTGCCCTGACTACATTTATTTCTTTGTAGTGAGAGTAAAGTGCTTGTCTGAATTAAATGCAATGCGAGTAAGAGACAATCTAAGAAACAATGCAATAAAATATGTGCGCGTATAATGTTATTAATGAAGAAATAAGCCCCAGGTATCACACTGAAAAGGCTTATTTCACGATAACCTGCTGCTTGTACATTATGCTGCTTATTACATGGCTATTTACCTTATAAGTAAGGTAAGGAGCATTAAACATTGATTTGAAATATTTTTTTTGCTCATTTTTAATGAATGCAGACCTTCCGCAAGGAAAACTTGTTTACTTTCGGTTTTAAGACAAGACGTTCAAATGTCACAAACAAACTATTTGGTTTAATTATTTGTAAATATAATGCCATATATATGTTATTAAGTCTTTTTCCGGCAGCATTTTTCATGATTTTTACCAAAGTTGAATATCTCCCATAAAATGTTCTTCTTTAAATGTATAAACATAACATATATTAAATGAAATAACAGACCTTCTGCTTTCAAACAAACAAACAAAACGTTTCATCCTACCTTCATCAGTTCTCTTTTTATTACCTCTCAAATATGGGTAGGTTTCTTCAAAAACACCAAATTTTGAGCAAAAAGCTCAATACTTTCGATTTTTATAAGTAGCCACCTGGTGAATAATAGCGGTATTGCGGATTGACGAGATAATTCGTCAGTGGCTGGGAAAGAGTTAAAACACATATTTAAATGTATATTTATTTATATAATTATACATTCAATTAAGTATAATGTTAAGACTGTTGAGTTAGCGCTATATGCTAGTTAATGCTATATGCTAGCGTTTAGGCTGAATTTCTACTATTGATGTTACAGTTATGTTTTGCAGGTCTATACTGAAAAAAACACAAACTCACCACTCAGAAACGTCCATTAACAATCTCCAAACCATTCAAAATCAAAATCTTTATTTTTATCTGATACAGACTCAAACATAAGATCTGTTTACACACACACAGAGCTACTGAAGGAGCTGCTCTGAGAAACAGCCAATCAGAGCAGAGCTCAACATTATTATTCATGACTCTTTCAAATAAGATAATAATAGACCATTTCATTCTAAAGGCAAATCCTAGGGTTGTAAATGGACATGAAAAACTGTTTCTGGATCATTTTTGCACTTAATGAAGCCACAAACCTTCTATGTACATATCAGAGAACAATTTAACAGATTATTACAATGCATTCTTTGGCACCTTTAAAATGAAAACATTGAATCAAATTTCTTTCCTCATTTCTGTAGAGGTCAGTAGTTATTTCCAGCTCGGATACTGTCAGCTTGATCACAGCTCATATTTACATGACAAAACACACACACACACACACACACCTCCACACAGAGTGCCGAGTCAGTATCTGATGCACCAGTAGAGATAATGCTGCAAACAAAACCACCTTCATCATGATCATCATGTTGCTCAGAATCAGAGCGATGTGTTTCTCTTGTATTCCTGCTAAACATTTTAAGAGCAATATTTATCAGATGGGCGGGGAATGAAAAGAATGTTTGATAATATTCATGAGATTTGACAGCTCAGAGTTAAAAAAAAGGCTTTTTCCTCGTCTCTCTTTCCTACTGTACCTCTATCATCTGCTCCTCTTCCTCGTTTTCTTATTTTTTTGCTCTTTGCTTTACTTCTATCCTAACCTTTTATCTCTCTCTATGTCTTGGTCTCTCTCTCTCTCTCTCTCTCTCTCTCTCTCTCTCTCTCTCTCTCTCTCTCTCTCTCTCTCTCTCTCTCTCTCTCTAGGTGCTCTGCAGATCGAGCGCAGTGAGGAAACCGATCAGGGGAAATACGAATGTGTGGCATCAAACTCTCAGGGCGTGCGATATTCGTCCCCTGCTAACTTATACGTGAGAGGTATGGAACACAGTAGGTACTCCGTAGGTAATGTACTCGCACTCACATGTGAGCAGTCAATTTACCCAGCAGCCCTTTATATAATCACCAAACAGTACAGTACAGTGTATTGTATATCTGTGACATAAACACTAAAGTGATGTTTTTACAAAAAAGTACAAAAACTTTTTCTTAGGATTAAATAATTAAGCTTTTATGGAGGTTGGCTGTGTTCAGAATATAATACTAGCTCTTTACTTATTGAAGACTGTGTAGTGTACACTGTATACTGGCATTGCCTTGGTAAATGTTAAAGTGGTGGTTTACATTTACTTTTACGCATTTAATAGACACTTTAATGCAAATAAATGAGGAAAGCAATGAAATAATTAACAGTTTGCCATATTGGCATCACATGTCCTCATCTTTTCACATCTGACCAGCATCACATTTATTTGTCTATTCAAATAATAAGAAAAAATATGTAAAAAGCTTAAATCATGCAGAAATTAGATGCTTGAATTAGATCAAACTGTAAATGTAATTGCATTGCATTGTGGAATAGAGTACAGTGTATACTGCACATTTTGTCAAATGTACTGTAGTAGGTGGGAAATGTGCACACACAGTTTACATACATGTGTTAGTAGCTATTCTGAACATGTCCATAGTTTTTCTCCTGAAATATCTCACTACATATAACTCTAATAAAATAAGTTTTTTTTTGTAGAGTTCATGCAATTCACCGTTAACAGCTAATCAAAACATTTTGAAGAAGAGTTCACGTCAAAATTAAGATAATTTACTCACCCTCATGTCATCTCTGATATATATGACTTTCTTTCTTCAATGTTAAGGGCTCATTATAGTTTTTTTACGTGTCAGTTTTCATATTTCGTCCGCATCGACATTGACTCATGCAGACCGCTAGTAGGCAGTATTCACACTAGCAGAGTTAAATCACTCCTCAACTTGGCCCAATTTTGTGCTTACAGTCACAAGCGAAAATGAAGAAATGCCTGTGTTGATAGCAGAAGAGGCTTTCTAAAGATACGCTCCTATAGTTTATATTTTAAGTGCACCAAGTCCAAGTCCAAGTCGCAGTGTTGGTCTTGGTTACTGCTGGTCGCGATATTGGTCAATTTATAAAAATAACACCTAATTTTAGGTTAAAATGCATTGTTGTAATGCATGTTACTGAGATTGAAATGGGTATAATCTTACCACAATGTTATTAGTTATGCGTTATATTACTGCATTCCAGCAAAAAAGTTATATATTACTGTAATTGCATTAGTTTTTTAATGCGTTACTCCCAACTCTGATCTTATAGTATATATAATTTAAGAATTTTTATATATAAAAACATTTTTTCTCTAATGTGTGTTTGTGTTTATATATACATAGTAAGTTCACACAGATATTATGCAAACATAAACTTTTTTTTTAATGTGATTAATTATGATTAATCGTTTGACAGCACACTGTAAAAAAAGTATTATGTTAAAAAATTGAAAATTGTGTGTGGCATGCCATTTAACGCGTTATTTCATGTTAAAATAAATAAAAGTGACAACACAAGTTGTGTTAAAAACAGTGATGGGAGTAACGCGTTAAAAAGTAATTTCGTTACTGTAATTCCACTACTTTTAGCGGTAACAAGCATGTAACGAAGTATTTTTTTAAATTTAAAACATTGAATGTGTTGTCCCTAAACTAACACACCTTCTGTGTTATTTATTGTGCCTCCCACCACGGTCCTGCGACATTAGATCAGAAATGTCTTGTCTGCAAATGTTCATTTTTCACAAAATAGAGTAACGCGAGTAACCAACTCATTTAAATTTCAGTAATTGTAACTGCGTTACTTGATTTAAAAAAATACTTCATTACATCCACGTTACCACTAAAAGTAGTGGAATTACAGTAACATAATTATTTGTAACGCGTTACTCCCATCACTGTTTTTAACACAACTTGTGTTGTCCCTTTCATTTATTTTAATATGAAATAACGCGTTAAAGGCACGGCACACCCAATGTGTAAAAAATGAACACATCATTTTTTACAATGCACTAATTCTGGTTAATTTTGATTGAGCGGGAAATTTTGCAGTGTATTTTATTCTTGCTGTTATATGCCAGGTACTTAAGCAGCTCCAGTCGAACACACTTGCATTGATATAAATTAATTTCGTGGTGCTTATTGGCTTTGCAATTATGCTTTATTTGAGCTTTAAAACGTTAAACCCCATTTAGTGGCATTACAAAACTAAGAAAAGCCTGGATATTATTTAATTTAAATCGGACTGTGTTTAGCTGATGAAAGAAAGTCATGTACACTTGAGACAGCATGAGGATGAGTAAATAACAAGAGAATTTATATTTGAGGGAGAATTATAAATGAAGTTTGGGTTTACGGGCATGTAAAATCAATTAGTGTTATCTTCTGTTGGCTTAAGTGTTTATAATGCAAAGGTCTGGAAAGAAACACAATAGAAGTGTGTGAATTAAGTCCTATGTGTAATGAGAAGAAAAATGAAGTCAGCCCACCTCAGCATGACCTGTCAATCACAATTATTCAAGCGTGCAATAAAATATACTACAGAGATATTAATGTTTCACGGTGTTTAACTTCAAACACTCAGTAAGAGCTGCATGACGCTCTACTAATATTGCAAACGTTTATGTGCTTGTTTTTTTCTGGTTGATTGCTTGTTTGTTTGTTTGTTTTTAATTACTAATCCAAACTAAATTCACTTAAATGACTGACTTTAATGTGAAGAGTGTAAAATATGCAACACTTACGATCTGTGCTGTCATATGTGTGTTTGCTTTATCATACTTTCTATTTCTTTCTTTAACAAATCTACAGAGTAGAGCAAGGCCAAGCCAAAGTACTGTATTTAAAACTGTATGTTTATGCCACAAAAACATCAATTTGACATGCTAAACAGTTGGGCCTGAACATTCGATTGAATTATATAAAAACAAGCTAATGAATGAGGTGAGATTGTGGCACATGAAGATGGTTGCCGTGGCCTTTTTACTCTTTGTGTGTGTTTTCCTGGTTTCCCTCTCTGCTCTCAAATCCCCCTCAAACCTTTCACCCTCAGAGCTGCGAGAAGGTTGGTGTGTTTTTGTTGTTTTCTCTCTTCTGTTCTTTTGTTTGGCATTGAAACCCAGAGAAATGTCAGTAACGCAGTGTAAAAACGATCGTAGTAAACAAAAGTCCAAGACGGACGTGAGCATTCGAGGGTAATGTCAGTCGCTCGTGTTGCATTGTGGGATCTTGTTTGCAAACCTTCCGCTCGGAAGATCCTCTCTCTATCTCTGCACGCGTTGCCATGGAAACCCAGCAATTGGAAATTGCGGCCTTTTGCATGAGAAATATTGCATGCCTGAACAGCGCAGCGTTGTGATTGGCTGCTGGCGTCCTCCTGTGTTTTGTACCGACCGATGTGTGCTTGTGCTCGTGTGTTTGTGTTGTTGTTGTTTTGTATATGTTTGCGCTTGTGTCTGCACTATGTTTGTGTTTGTTTTGTTGATGCTTGCATTTTTGTCGTTGGCACTCAAATATGATTTGTGATGCTTGTAACATACTCGTCTGTATTATTTTCTTTTAGATAGCACAATATATCAAAGCAATTGTTGTTTATTAAAACGAGAGATATCACAAGCACATTTTTCAAGCAAAATGTTTAGCAAAAAAGTCAGATAAAGCGAAAAATGCGCAGACATAAAGTTTAGTTGTGATAAAAGTGCCAAGTTAATTTATGTGCACACTTGCTTTGATATTTTTACATGTGAATGCATTGTTTAAATATGTTTTTGACTGCTGTGTATACTGTGTGGATATTGACCACAAAATACATTTTTATGCGAATATATCACATACTCATATACTATCAGTGTGGCATTGATTGTCCGCTATGGCTGCGTAACGATTAATCGCAACTAATCATATGTTTACATCATATATGTGTGTGTAAAATAATAATGTATATATAAATAAACACACAAACACACACATCCATGTATATATTTACATGTGTATATAATTTTGTCAAACAAAAACTTTTATTCTGCAATCGATTAGTTGCGATTAATCGTTAAGAAGCCCTAGTGTCTGCTTTGGATCTCTTTTATTTAAAGTGTCTTTACAGCAGTTATATTCTCTCATAAAGTTTATGACTATAATAGACTGTTATTGTTAAAGCGCTACGATCGGCAGAGACACTCGGCTCATGAATTTTAATGACGTTTGTCCAGTACTATCTGATTATAAGTTCATCAGTACTTGCTACAGTATGTACAGCTTTAGTAAACTGTCAGTGCTGATGTTTGGCCAAAACAAGATATAATGATTTAATATTTAAAATATGATGAAATATAATGTGAATTGATTGGCACACCAGCAATAGTATTACTTTTGTATTAATTCAACAGTTTTAATGGCTGAAAACAGCAGTCGCAGACCGAGCGGATCTAATGATGTCTGATTTTCAGGCTGTAGTTGTGACTCATCCAGAGAGAGTTTTTTGCTTTGCGTCTCTGTGTTTTGTCTGTCTTCGTTATTTCAGCTTGTTGCTTGCTTTTAAACTGCATGAAGTGTCGTCTGTTAATGGAGTGTTGTGGTTTTGGAGGAAGAAATGTGTTTGTCATCAGCGAGTGTCCTGATTTCATTCTGTCAATTTGATGAACGCTCAAAGCATTCGCTCCTGGAAAATCAGACCTTGAGTGACATGTGACGGTTCCCCCCGTGGGAGACGCCATCCCTGCGTGAAAATAACCTCGTCTGCAGTGCGAGAAAACAAAAGCATCAAGATTTGTTCCAGATCGTTGACTCATACGGCAAAACGTTGAACGGTTGCTCACGTCAGTAAACGTACATGAACATTTTGTTTCAGTAACTACATGCAAAAGAAATGTGTCTCAAAGGTTGTATGATGTGTCTCCTGATCGTTGGAAAGACCGTAAATAGTGACCCTTTACTTCTCTGTAAGTGCTTTTGTAATGGAGAGCGTTTTATCCAGCATCTTGTGTGTGCGCTAGGACTGTAAGTCAATACGCGTCGTCTCTGCTTTACCCTTCAGATGAAGGAAAGATTATGTTTAAGATAATTTATTGTAATGGGCCAGACTAACAATGGCAAATCCAATTTAAAAGTCCCAATTGTTGTATAGATCAAACGTTATGTTACCATCCAGTCTAATGTTCCCCTCTTGCTGGAAGGGAAGGCTTTTAGGAACCGCAAAGTGATTTTTGAACAATAGAAACTCTTTAACTTTAGATGTTCTCATTTGAACCAGTTTTACAGCAGTCGGACTAGTTGTGGATCATATCAAGCAACCAGCAGTTTTTTATTATAAATGATAATCATGTTTTTAGCATGTTTTTCCTGCGTCTCTACGTATGTCGCAGCTGCAGCACAGTGAAGGATTTAGGCCTGCGACAAAAACAAAATGCATGGTCGGGATTTTAATCACTCATGTCACCATGCTGTCAGTTAACCTGTTTGGGACCATGAGCGTGCACCCTGCTGCCCGGACTCCAGATGCGTTGTGTTCGACCTCATGTGGCGTGTGTATCATTATTATAATTGACTAAAACTATTAAAAACATATCTGTTAATTGGAAAAAAATAATATAGTCTTAAATATTAGCTGAAAACTTGGAAGTAAATGTTAATTTGTTGCTCTAGCAAAAACTGAAATAATAAGTTGAGGCACTAAAATTATTAACTGAAAAAAAATACGAGATAAACTAAAACTGAAATAAATATTGCATTTAACTTAAATTAGACAACATTAGTTTGAAAGAAATGAACAAAAACCTAATAAAATACTCAATGCACAATGCTCCTCTCCTCTTTTAGATGCAATAACAGTTATACTGCACAAAGCATCCAACACAAAGTGTGAGATTGGGTCCGTGGGCAACTTTCACAGATTTTTGATAAAAAAACTGTCTTAATATCTGTATAAAAACAGTCTAATGGGGCGTACACACCAAGTCAATGTAAAGACGCGAAATGACGCAACATCATGTAGGCCGATGCAAAAAAACACGAATTGGGTGGCATGATTGTCGTGAAACATGCACTTATGCAAGTTAAAATGTTTAACTTGAGTGAAAAGTTTGCATGACATGAAGTGTCATGAAATTTAGAGCGAGGATGTGATGCTTAACGTTTGGTGTGTACGCAGCATTAGCCATCAGGTAGACTCATGAGAATCATGCAAAAGATACAATATATGTATGCAGTTATGTCACTATTATAAGTATAGTATGCATATTATGCAATATATCACTTATATTATTGATTTGATTAACTTTCAAGTTTGACACATTGGCTATTAGGACATATACATTTGGATAAAGAGATAATAGAAGTATATGCACAACGTCCGTATTTCTATTAAACATAGTTGATCACTGCCGGTTCTGTATGTGCTACGCTAACATGGTGCTGTTTTCATACATGAAGCCTTCAGGACGAGAAAGACCAATTTCCAGTATGCGTGCAAACATCTTAAACATAAGTAAAAGAAAATGTATTAACTTTTTATACTTTATAGCTTGTGACAAAGGCACATACATTCAGATATTAGAATAAAAAAAAACACAAGACAAATAATAATACTACGAATAACAAGCTATAGCAAATGCTGGCAACCGGAAGCAATCAACGCAGTTTTCCGGTTTGGTTACGTGACGTTCGACACGTACCGCATTGAACCAAAAATCATAATTTTATTTTTATTTTATTTAGTTAACAAGAACACCTCAGTGGCCGTGCTATCATAATAAATAAACCTGCAATTCCTGGGCAGATTTTTATTAATGATGTAATTGATGACTTTTGTTTGAAATCATTATTTATTTGTTTTTTTCTGGTGTTGGGTTTGGAGGGTTCGATTGTTTGTTGAATGTTTAAGTGTTGCATGATGTTTAATTGAGCATGTTTCTCTATGACAGCATTAAAGCCTGCACGCATGCATGTATGTGCTAACTTGCACTAACCTCCTACTAACTTTGAGATTAAGATTGAGCCATATAGTTTCAGTAGATTTGTTTGTCCAATTCTGGGTTACCTTTGGTCAATGCTCACCTGCAGCTGAACTGTAAACTCACCTTTAGAGATTGTTAGTAATATTTTGAATGTGCTACTTATCAAATTTGACCCTTGTGAGTTTACACTATACAATGATTGAGTTTATTTCTATATGACATCATATATCAGCAGCTGTAGTTAGTGTTGTGTACTTCAGGAGGGGCAGGAGGTTATTTTCTTGTCTTTGCTACAGTCATCATATTGCACTTATATATTGTTTTTGGTTGCTTGAGATCATCGGTTTCATGTCAATAACAACTAGCCAACAAGAATCACTGGTTAGGTTTCTTGTACTGATTCAACTTTAGATAGATGTGCTATTATGTTTCTAGCATAATGATTTTAACCTGGATCACGATAAATGGGTGAAAAAACTGAGCATCACAAGTGAGGATGAACTGTCCTTACATGATATCATATTAACAGTATTGTTATGTTAACGTACCGCATAGCAATGCCCAGGCAACATCACCCCATCTTTCACTCTCTCTCCACCCATCTCTCTTTCTGTCCCTCTCTGCGTCTGAAATCGCTACTGTGATGGTACATACTGAATTATACGAAGTACCTACTCATCAACCGTTTAAACAGTACTTTATATGTAGTACGAATATGGGTAGTGTGAATGAAATTCGGACGTACTAAATAAGCCATGTTGATACATAATGTGACACATCTTAATAACACATTTTTGATTTTGACAACGCCTCTTCTTTTTTTGTTGGGTGACTCCTCTCCTGGAGGCTCACGGGACAGTAAAGTTTCCATGTACACTTCAAAATCTTGGGTATGTTGGGTACGTATCTGGGTACTTTTCGTCTATTGTTTTTTGGGTACTACGAATTAGGGCATACTGTCGTGGGTTTTTCAGATGGAATAATGGATATAGTAGAGCGATATGAAAATAAATAGTTTTATTAAAGAATTTTATCAGACAGCAACTTTCTTTTTATAGTTCCATTGCAAGCTTGCAACGCACACATTTCCTGTTTTTTTAACACCTTTAATATCTATAGACTCAATATTTTCCATAGCATCAGCTACTGATGCTGCATCTGTCACATTAGCTAATTTGAGCTGTTTTTTGTGGTTTTTAACCTATACGTTTCCACCAATCAGCAATGAGATTTGGTTTTTGTTACAGAGCAAGTTATTTATCTTTAATGCAACTGCACTTTTCTCAGAAACTTAGCGATACACTTTCACTGCACTTAGTTTAAGAGGGCAATGCACTCAGTGTTCTTTTGATAAACGGAAACTTTACAGCAAAACGGTTCTATTCAGGTGACAGAAGACACATCAATACTTAAACTTAAATACATGCATTACTGTTAAAACACGTAGAAAGAAAACCAAATGATAATAAAACAAGGACAGTATATAAATGCCATATGAATTCTCTCACAATACTACTCGCCTCGTGTACTGCTATAGCAGTGGTTCCCAAACTTTTTCAGCGTGTAGCCCCCATTGTGTACGGTGCATTCCTTTGCGGCCCCCCAAAGAAAATTTGTGACAAAAAAACGTTCTAAAACTAGACATTTTAATAAAAAAAAAACATTAAATTATACAAAAAAGTAGTGTTTTTGGTTAGTAGCCTTATTTTTTAGGTTTAATTACACAGAATTCATGATAAATCAATGTATTTCATAAAATGTCATAAAACTGGGGCCCCCCTGGCACCATCTCGCGTTCCCCCAGTTTGAAAACCACTGTGCTATAGTATGGATGTAGGTGGTTTTGGGCACAGCGTCTCTCTCTCTCTCTCTCTCTCTCTCTCTCTCTCTCTCTCTCTCTCTGTGTCTCTCTCTCTCTCTGTTCTTGTCTGTCTATTCCCCTCTTTTTCTTTCACTCTCTTCACCTATCTCTCTCTTTCATCTCTATCTCTCTTTTTCATCCTTTCTCTCCACCAATTTCTCTCTCTCCCAATCCCTTCTCTTATTCTCTCTCTCTCTCTCTCCTTTTTTTCTCTTTTCCCCCTTTCTCTTTTTCCATGCCTTTTTTTCTGTCTTTCTCTCCATCTGATAACTTAACCATTCAGAGCTTTTTAACTCTGTTTTTACTCCCAAAGAGATCTGCTAATAATCTGATGATTTCATAAATCTTTAGATTTTAGGCAGCTGTAGTTCATAGCAATCTCTCTCTCTCTCTCTTGTGCTCTCTCTCTCTCTCATTGTTTTCTTAAGTATCTCTCACAAGGGCTGCATGAGTGTTTTTTATTTCAAATTAAGATCACGATTCTGAATGCCAACTAAACAAAATAACATAATTTAATAGAGGTTCTGACAAAAATTAATTGCAACAATCTCTTTAAAAATGTTTAATTGGTTTGAATTATTTTTAATAAATTTGAAAGATTCAAGACTTATAGACTAATATATTCAATTCAAGACACAAGACTTATAAATATATGTTTTATTACTGGGTGATAGAAGGTGTTTGTCCTTAATTGTAGTGTTTATATGTAAACTATTATCCCAGTACTTCTGTGATCATTTAAGTATTTTGAATACTGTATATAATCCAGAAGAAATAATAATGATACTGTGTGGTTGAAAAGATCTGTTTGAAATTTCAGCACCCACTTGAGTAGGTATAATCTATCTCAAGAGTAGTTTTTATTTACCCTTCATTTTTCTTTAAACAAAGCTATAGTAAAATAAACATAAAGAGGCTTCCTTAGTTGTTAAAAGAACAGTATGTAGTATTGTGGCTAAAACTGGTACTGCAATCACACAACTGGTGGCCAATACACAACATGACAACATATGAAGAGTTTCGTTGCAAAACGAGATAAATCAGTTTTTTTAAGTGTTCAGAAATCTTGGTTTTTTTGGTTGTGCATTCCAATTATTATCAATTCAACTGCAGTTGGTTTGTTTTGATTTAAACCTTCATAACTTAAAAAATACAGCTAAGTAGCACCATAACATAATAATAAACATGCTTCAACAAAGATGCATAAAAAGATAAAAAAATGTATCTCGTTTTGCAACTGAACTCTTCTTATACATCAGTTGAGGGCTGCAACTTCACATTTTAAATGAGAATATCTTGGCCAGACCACTGTTGTCAGTAATATAAGTATTTGAAATGAAAATGATTTCTTAATGTCTAGTGACATATCAGGGCCATTTTATGATTAATTGATACAAATTTGTTACATACTGTTCCTTTAATTTTAACACAGTTTACAAATAAAGTAAAGTGAACTTCTTGTATTTGCAGTATACAGACAGTCGTGACACACGCTGGTATGAACACACCGCGTGCACATTGTGAAAGCAAAGCACAATGAACACGAGCTTCATCCACGCTTTAAACATGTTGTTTAAACAAGTGAACCAATGAACAAATGTCATTACAACTCACTGTTTAAAAAATCTTTACATTAAGTCTCTATGACTCCGCGACAGCGCCTACACATGTCAATGTTCCTGTTTGATGTCTGTCAAAGGTTTAATAGACAGACGAATCGTTATAATTTAGAAATGAGATTGTGTGGATGTTTGAATCGAGATCGTGATCTTTTTTTTATTAATCATGCAGCCCATCTCTCACTCATTCTCACTCTTTCTCCTCCACGTTTCATCTGGTTTTGCAGGGTTAATGGAGTGGATTAATGTAACTTCTAGTGTTTCTTTTTGTTTTTGCCTTTTTTATTTCACAGTCAGGTTTTTTTGTCTTTATTTTCTGCTGCAGAAGTAATAAGGTTTTAGACTTAAATATACACACCCAGCATCTATAAACTGAACAGGACGCTACATTAGATCAGATCAGTGCTCGGTCATAACCCCTATGTTGATGTTGGAAGCTGAAGGTCACAGTTACCATCAGACGCTATCAGAAATCTGCACTGAACTACATTAAACATGTAGAATTGAATAGCCGAGCATCTTTAACTGCAACGTTAGCACTGTTTCATGGCTGTAAGGTTTATGGATGCTGAACATATGCAGTAGTGATTTGTTTCAGTGAAAGGTTAGTCCTGAAGCTTTCATCCGTTGTTTATGGTCTGGTGGCGCTGGTGTTTGATCAGGCATGCAAGCGACTCGTGCGGCCATGTGGCGCTGCGGTCAGCCTCTCTCAATCTCAACCTTCCTCTTCCTCTTTGATCCGGTGGGGAGGAAGACGACCTGCTTTCCCGCACGGGTCTATAGAATCCATATCCGCAACTATTGATCAGAACTGTGGCGGGTCGACAGGATCCCTGAGGCACAGAAATCTCATTGAAGTTTCTCATTGCTCGCTGAGGCTTGCGGTAAATGGAGTGAGCTCAGATCGGCACAGGCGCGATCGGCTGAAATAAAGCTCTTTCAAACAGAGAGGGTTTTAATTAAAAAAAATCATCCCAGCCGAGCTCAAAATGAGACCTGTGAGCTAAAAAAGGGAAAACGGTACCATAGCTAAAACCTGTCTTATGTTTTATGTTCCTCTTCTGAATTGGGTTTCTGGCCTCGCAGCTTGAAACTTGAAAGAGATATTTGTGCACGTATTTGTGGATGTTGAGAAAACTTTTAGCTTTGACTTCTCAAGTTATTTTACTATACATTATTATTATTTTATCCGAATGTTCATTTTCTGTCATTGTTACCCCGTTGTTCTTTTTCTTTTTTCTCTGTGTGCCGCAGTTCGACGCGTTCCCCCTCGCTTCACCATCCTTCCCACGAGTCACGAGATAATGCCGGGTGGAAGTATAAATATCACCTGTGTCGCTGTCGGCTCGCCCATGCCTTACGTAAAGTGGATGCTTAATTCTGAGGATCTGACGCCGGAGGATGAGATGCCGGTGGGACGAAATGTTCTGGAGCTCAACGGTGTGCGCGAGTCAGCCAACTACACCTGCGTGGCCATGAGCAGCCTGGGAATTATTGAAGCTGTAGCACAAGTTATTGTAAAATGTGAGTAACATTTATTCATTTCTGTGTGTGTCTTCAGACATTAATTCAATTCAATTTTATGCCTATTGCGCTTTTTTTTTTAAGTTGTCACCAGCATTTTTTGTGATTTTTTTTTACAAAAGTTTCACAAAATGCCTTTCAGGAAATTTTTCTTCTAAAAATGTATAAACATACAAATATATGAAATGAAAGAATAGACCCTCTGCTTTCAAACAAACAATATATATAAATAAGTAATTAATAGTTTTTAATAAATAAATAAATATTTTTTTCTCTGCTTTTAAACTCTTAAAGGGGCCATGGCATGAAAATCTGACTTTTTTCATGTTAAAGTGCTATAATTGGGTCCCGAGTGCTTCTATCAACCTAGAAAATGTGAAAAAGATCAACCCAGTAACTTAATTTTGGTAAACCATTCTCTACAAGCATGTGAAAAAATAGGTCGTTGAAATTTGGCTCTCCTTATAATGTCAGAAGGGGATCTTATTATAATAATACCGCCCCTTAATCTGAACTATCCAACCACAGCACTGCCATTTAGTGCAGAAAGAAAGAGAATTTTTTTTTATTAACAGCACAATTGAGTTTCAATTTCAACAAACTACCATTTATGGTGATCAGTGTTTGCATTATCAGCTCATTTGCATTTTAAAGGACACACTCAAAAGTGGCAATTTTAACATGTTATAATAAATTATTCATATGGTATTTTGAGCTAAAACTTCATATATGTGCTCTGGGGAAACCAAAGATTTATTTGACATCTTAAAAAAGTCTTGCGACATGGCCCCTCTAAATATGGGTATTTTTCTCTAAAAAAAAAATAATAATTGCATTTTTGTGAAGGAATTTTGTTAGAAATCAGATTCAGAACAATTATCAAAACATACAAAGAGTTTAAAATTAGTAAATAATAGTTTTGGCTTCCATTTTTTTTCTTCATAAATTGGGTAAGTGGATAATCTAGTCTGGGCCTGGGAATCTAGTGGATAATCGTGGTATTGCAGATTAACATAAAAATTCATCAGGAACACTTTTTATGCGTCTTAATTGACAAGATAACTTGTCAATGGCGGGGAAAGAGTTAACAGTCATACACTGTTGCAAAGCAGCTTTTCAGAAATATAAAGATCACATTCATTCACTTGTTTATTTTTCTGAAGAGACAAAGTATGAAAGCGTGTACCTGCAAACATGCAGTAAAATTTCCTTCACGTCTTCCAGCTTTACCGAGAGCCCCTGGTACGCCCATTGTCACAGAGACAACCCCGACCAGTGTCACCATCACCTGGGACTCTGGTAACCCTGACCCCGTATCCTATTACATCATTCAATACCGCGCCAAGTCCCCGGACAGCAAATTTGAGACGGTGGACTCTATCACCACCACCCGCTACAGCATCGGAGGTCTGTACCCCAACACAGAGTACGAGATCCGCGTTTCCGCCGTTAACACCATCGGACAAGGGCCGCCCAGCAACAAGGTGGAGGCTAGAACCGGAGAGCAGGCCCCCGCCAGCCCGCCCCGTAACATACAAGCACGAATCATATCGCAAAACGCTGTGATGGTCCGCTGGGATGAACCGGAGGAACCCAACGGTTTGATTAAAGGCTATCGAGTGTATTACACAATGGATCCTTCACAGCCAATGAGCAACTGGCAAATTCATAATGTCCAAGATAGCGTGATCACGACCATCAACAGTTTAGTGCCTTCTGAGACGTATACCATCCGTGTGCTGGCGTTCACGTCTGTGGGTG
The DNA here is from genome assembly GCF_027580225.2 of Misgurnus anguillicaudatus. Lineage (NCBI taxonomy): Eukaryota > Metazoa > Chordata > Actinopteri > Cypriniformes > Cobitidae > Misgurnus > Misgurnus anguillicaudatus. The sequence continues at coordinate 4,466,959 of NW_027395276.1, read as the reverse complement.
ACGGACCCTTTTCTGACCCCGTCCATGTCAAAGTGAGACCTGGAGGTAAGAACGGACGAGTGATATTTACTTAACACTTCAGTAAAGCATTTCTGCACAGCTTGTTTCTTCAGTAGGGCTGCATAACGATTAATCGTGACTAATAGTCGCAATTAATCGGCATGCAGTCCTAGTCTTCAGATGACATATGCATTATGAGAGCTGTTTTCTTATGCGTTTCCGCTCTCTGTTTCAGTTCCCGGGCAGCCAGGAAAGTTTCAGGTAGGAAAGGTAACAGACACGAGTGTTGAATTGACCTGGGAACCTGCATACTCCAAAGAGCCGGTGAAAAGCTATGAACTCATCTACAAAGCTCCAGAACTTGGCATTCAGGTGAGAACCAGACTTGCCTGTAAAGATATAGATTGACTCAATGACTTGTACTGTGATGTAATGATGGTATTCATTCTTGTCTTTATTTTAATACAAAAGTGTTCATCCGAATATGAAAATCAAGTAGTGTTCTTAATAAACAGATCCAAGTGTTAAATTCAAACATGATGGCATATCAATAACATCAAATCTCATTGATCTTACATGTGTCGTGATAAAACACTCAACAACAAGCATACAACAACTTGAGTGTGAGAACCAATGAGACTTGATGTTATCGACATGCTGCCGGATTTTCATTTTAGCACTTTCATTCTGTTTATTTAAGGGCACCTATTATGCCTATTTTTACAAAATGTAATATAAGTCTCAGGTGTGCCCAGAATGTGTCTGTGAAGTTTTCAAAATTCCCCTTTTTGGGTGGAAACAATAACGCTCTGCGTACAACTTGTGGTTGGTGGAAACCATAGATGCATATAAAGGCTAGATGTGTTACAGTGGAGTCTCTAACGCCATCTTACCTCAGACAGCTCGCTCACTCATAGCATTGAGTTTAATAGTGCAGGTACTTTAAATGACCATAACTTGCTCAATTTTCTACCGATTTTCAAATGGTTTTGTGTCTTACAAATGTTATTAACGTGGCTATAATTCTGGATCCTTTTACATGTTTCATTATTTTTTTTAGTATAAGTACGCAGTGTCATAGCAGTGTTTCCCACAGGATTTTGATAGACTTGTGGCGGTGATGACGTCACACGCTAATTAGCATATATGTGACGTCATCACGTGTTTGCGTTTGATCGAGTGTTGGCACCTGAAATATGTTTCACTTTTAGTCTTTGATCTGTCACGTTATATTGCATTTTAACACAATTGATTGCTATTTTTACATATTATCAGCTCTGTTGTCAGACATAAAATGAGACTATAGCCCTATTCGGATGGGATTAGTTTTACGGTTGTAGATGGCGTAATGTAATTTTACCACAAGATGTCTGTTATATTGATGGTCAATTCGGACGGGATTAGAAATCTCAGTAAAACATTCAGAAGTGGGAGGGGAAACTCGATTACGCAGCAGGTCACCTCTTTTGTCGTCATGTGCACGTTACCTTACTTCCTAATATCAACATGACACAGACGAGAAAAACTCGAAAGACTGTGTTTAATTTCAGTTTGGGGACAACGTCAGTTTTAGGAACAGTTCCGTGCCTCTGAGAAGTGAATTTAACTTTTTAAAGTTTGTGTCGTGTTATTCAGGAACCGACTTGCCACTGACTTGTTTTTTCGCTAGAACGCAAGTAAATGCTTAAGCGCTTTTATATTTGAAAGAAACCCGCAAAATAACAGGAAATTACGAAATGTACGTGTATATTTACAGCTGGTCTATAAATCACCATACATTTACATTGAAGTCTTACTGCTGTTGCTCTTCTCATCAATGTCTTGTTATGAGCCCTTTTTTATTTAAATGTGAGTTTTATTGTTGCGTTTAGCGCAGACAATTGGGTGCAAATACAGAAATATGAGAAAATACACAGTAACTGTTACACAAAGTTACTACAAAACACGTGCACAGGCAAACAGCATCATAGAGAGGGAGATAACGTGTGTGTGTGTGTGTGTGTGTGTGTGTGTGTGTGTGTGTGTGTGTGGGAAACACTAATGCTAACCTTTCATCAAGTCATCGCCGTCTTCTCTGTCAGTAAAATATGTGACTGTTGATGTTTACGCGAAAATGAAAGTATACGGGGGAACGGACATTGAAAACAGAGAGAGAGAGAGAGGTGCGCGCTGCATAGAGAAAGGGAGGGGGCGCGCTGGGTGCTTGCAACAATGAATTAAGTCATTTTTAAACAGTAAAATGTAAATGGGGATCATGAAAAATCTATTTGTGGCGGCCAGTGTTGATTCCATGGCGGTGCGCCACGAGTAAATCAATGTATGGGAAACACTGCATAGGGCCATCTTTGACATTTATAACAAACCAAACCGTTTGAAAATCGGAAAAACATTAAGCAAGTTATGGTCATTTTTAAGTACCTGCACCATTAAAACTCTGTGGTAAGATAGACGCCAAATGCAGACGTTCCACTCAATTGGCCAGCATCGCAGGCGTGACATCTAGACTTTATACATATCTATGGTGGAAACTACGATAATGCAGGACTGTCATTCAGTGGCTGTGGGCGGGGCTTTATCACTGTGATATCACATTAACAAGAAAATCAAAATAGCATGTCTAATGAGACTGCTTTGATTTAACGGGATTAAAAAAACAAGGATCAGGTGAATTTTTTTTATTTTAGGGTGGTTGTGTTCACACACTGCCAACACACATTAATGTCCAAGCACCTTGTAAGAGTGAATTTTGCACAATAGGTGCCCTTTAAGAAGATTATCAAGAAGTTAAGAACATGAAAGCATTTTAATATAAAATTATTAGTTTGTGCTCAACTGAAGAAATAAAATGAAATACTTCTAGAAATAGGAGTAAATTGTAATAAAGAGTGAGTATATTCATATTTGGGTGCAGTATACCTTTAAGAGCACTTTTTATTGTCGTTTGGCATGCACTAAAATGATTTTAATTTGCCTCAGGCGAAACTGATCTTGTTTGTATATCCACACAATAATCGACTTGGAATTTTAAGTGTTGTTACTGCAGTTCTGGGACCAGTTGCACCATCTGGACATACATTGGGTCATAAAACTAGTTCATATTGCACCATCTAGGCGTAGGGTACGTCAGAGATTAAATCTTACGTCTAGTCAAAGGTAGGCGTAAGTATAAAGTGTTCGCCTGGTCGTAGTTTCTGATGGTGTAACAGGCGTAAAACATTTTCACGAAGCCCGACGTAGGGCTTACACCTAACTTTTTATGTCTATGTGGTGCAACCGGCCCCTGTTGTTTAATATTGATTGGCCTTTTTATAAATAAATGAATACCTGTATCTGTCAATCAAACAGGAAAAGAGGAATTTTGAACCCAAAACATCGTTCGTGGTGGAAGGTTTGCGGGCGAACACAGAATATTCGTTCTCTCTGGCTGCCATATCTAACAAAGGCATCGGTGCATTTACCAATGAGATCATCCAGCGAACTGCTCAAGCGAGTATGTATTTAACCTTCTGCATGCCAGACACAATCATTGAGCATCACCTAACAGATCAGGACCATCACTACAGACCTTCATCTGATTCAATTCTCATTGATAACGGATAGTTAATGTGAGAAGATCTGGACTGTGTTTCTGGATGATTCTCATTGATTGTGTTTACTGTGCTCAGATTCTCAGACTGGAATTGTTTGTCTCACCCTTAACTCGTGGGGATTCACTGAGATTGAATTGTGCCAACAGAAAATGTGCACAAACTTCTGCTTTCCAAAGCTGGTAATTTGCTTCGAATAAAAGCATCTGCTAAATGAATAATTGTAATTGTGTTATGTGATCGGTTCTGAAGCGTTCCAGCACACAACTATAACAACAGCTGTTAGTGAATAAGGTTTAGTGAAATCCTCCTGTGTGTCTTCATCCATCTGTGCGTCATGTGAACTGGACTGTGTGTGCGTGTCATTTTCTCCAGTTTCAGAAGCCACCAACAGACTGGATTGGGAGTTTTACCTTTAAATGATTTTGTGAAGGGAAATGTTTGCTGTTTGATTTTGTGTGTGAATGTACAGGGCTGACAGGTAAGTGTGAAAAACCAGATCAGTTCGTTCTGACTCATGTCATTCACATGTTTAATTCAGTAGGTTTGTATGGACGCCCCATCTGATCTTCTGTCAGTGAAGACAAACATGAGCCGATGTGATCAGTTTTCTGTTTATTTATTGTTTAATTGTTTAACACAGTATAAATCTGTCAGTAATTACATTTATGAGAGACGTCCAGATTCTTCAGGAGAGGACGAACATCTGATGGTGATCCATCTCACACATTTTGAGTCCCATAATGTCTAATGCCCACAAACACACCAAACGCATAGAATCGCGTTCCTCGCTCTAGATTACTCGCAGGATTTAACTTTGTGTCATGCGATTTTTTTGCTTAACTTTAATATTTTCAACTTGCGCGAAGACGCGTTTGATACAGATAGCTTGTGTTTTTGCGGCAAATGCGCTGCCCTATTCGCGTCATTCGCATCCCCCCACGCGAGTTTGCGTCTTTTCATTGACTTTCTATGTAATTAGGGGTGCATCGATAAATGCCGATATATACTTATAATACGTGGGCGATAACTATTCTGAATCGCACCCCCGATATTATTCACAGCTATTTCATGTACTACTATGGAACGATATTCCGGACAATATTAAAAAGGAATTGCAAATTGTATTTGAAATTGCGTCTCCTACTTGTGGGTGTAAAAACTGTGACTTAATTCAAACGCAAATGCAAACTGTTTGCATTTCCGTTTACGCGAACGTACAATATATGCCAAATTTCAAATGTAAAATCAAAGTCCATTTGCAATTGAATTTCCTATGTCTTTCGAGTTATGACCCTGCCATATTTCAATCTCAATTGCAATTCATCATTTGCTATTTCACTTCCTCTAGCGTCGCGTACTGATCTTGCCAAAACTTGAAATCGCAATCCTCTTTGCATTTGCGTTTCCATTGCCTGTACTTAAACTTGTCAATCACAGTGTTGGGGGTGGGGTTATATTATAGGGCGTGTTTGGAAGCGACATCACTCACAGTCGACCACGCTTCACTGCGCTTAAACGGCCTCAAGGGGGAGCACAAGAAAAGCTAAAATGATAACGCAGAAAATATTTTATACATTAAATTATATATTACCTCAGTTATATTGCAGCATATTATATTTCAGTTATATTTTGAATCGTTTATAAAATGCATTTAAAAAAGCAACTCTCGTCAAACATAATCATTATACATATTCTTATTATCATGAAAATACCTGAAAAGGTTATCCTTAAGACATTTCCTGGAGCTGCGTGTGTATTGGTTCTTCGTCTGCAGCGTATATTGAGTTTCTGCACGAGAGCGCCCTCTGGCTTTTGGATGTAGCGGCATTTCACCGTAAATCATTGAGACGCAGAGCAAGCATCATCGGCCGATATGTCGGTGCACCCCTATATGTAATCTACTTGCGCAAATTGTTGTATTCGTGTTTGGTGTGTAAGCCCATTAGGACATGGATACACTCCTGTTTCTGGTTATAGTTAGGGATGCACCAATGCAGACTTTCTTAAAATAATCACACAGCATGAGCGCCTCTTTTGATTTTCATGATACAATCTGCTCTGAAAAATGCTTTTATGTACCGATATAGGGTGATATATTGGTGCATTTCTATAAGGTGTTGTGGGTATTTGATCTGTGTGTTGTGTATCTGTGTATGGCGCTGTGCTGGGACTTTGACAGGTGAGTGATTTTGTCTGCTGCGCCCTCATATAATCTCAAAAACTGTTATTGAATTATACACAGGAAACAAGTTTGTTGTTTATTATCAGAGCCCTCGTCAGATTTCTCATTAAAGCTCATTTGTTTGATATGAGGAACATAATCTCTCCTCAGTTACACACCTGATGACTTTCAGATCAGACGGACGGTCACTCGGATTCTCTCTCGACATCTGCTCAGGAAGTCTGATCCCTCGTCTGATGCAGCCTGCCATCCATCAATCTATGTTGCCGTGGCAACAGTGCAGCTATCCATTACACGCTCACTTGTTCTGTAATTAGGTTGTGTGTTCGGGTCAATATGTCGCATCTCTGACATCCTTCGTTTTTTAGTTTGTGTTTGTTTTGCATCATTTGTCTTCTGATTTAAATGTAACAGGAGCCTCATAATTGGTTTTCTTCATTTGTTATTCATCCTCTATATTTCATCCATCATCGTCCATATTTCTCAATTGTCTCTCATGTTTTCTGTGTTTTTTGTTTTTTTTGACTGTGTTGCGCTTTGACGGTCAGAGCCCAAGGCGTCTCCTCGCGAGGTCCGCTGCATCAGCGCGACCTCCACCTCGCTGACGGTAAGTTGGGCGCCGCCCGCGGAGGAGCGGCAGATCGGCCCACTGCTCGGTTATGAGTTACAGTACCAGATCTCTGATGAGGACGGGGGCGAGTCTGACTCATTGCAGACGATACGTTCAGAGTCTGATGCAGAACGGATGATCCTGAAGAACCTGCGGCGATGGACCTCGTACCGCATCACGGTGGCGGCTTTCACAGCGCAGGGCCGCGGGCCCGGGAGCTTGCCTGTACACTGCAAAACTGATGAAGATGGTAAAGTCAGAATGTCTCACGTATGAAAAGTTGATCCTCCTGAAATATATATTTTTTCATCTTTAATGTCATATAAACAGATTTCATTATTCCTTACTGATTGTGTATCCTTCAGCTGGTTTAATTCTCAGGCTTATTCAATTATTTGCATTGTCATCTTTGTGGTGTGTGTGTGTGACTGACCTCAGGTCTGTGTAAATTGTTTAGTGCCTGGAGCGCCACCTGGACTGGTGGAGGTACAGCTCCTCAACTGCACCTCCATTAAAGTGTCGTGGCGCTCCGTGTTGCCGTGTCAACGGAACGGACAGATTCGTGGTTACCAGCTTCACTATTCTCGCATGGAGAATGAGCTGTCACGAGGTTTGCCTCGCATCAAAGACATAATGCTGGATGATGAGCAGGTGAGATCGCGATTGTGTCGAGTTTCACACCTGTAATGATCTTGTTTAGATGGAATGAAATTTTCAGTTGACGTGAAATTAAAAATGGACTTTTTACTCTATTAAGACTTGTTTTGTCAGCGCAGAGTTTTCCACTGAGGAAATTTTTATCTGTTGGAGTGAAAATGTACTGGAGGCCAAAGAAAACCAAGATGACTTTATACAGTTTTGCTGAAATGTGCAGTAAAAATACAACACACAGTGTTCTGTTCTGTATCCCACAATGCAGTGCACACCGCCTTAGTATATTTTCATTGGAGTATTAATGCTAGTAATACACTTTAAAAACAGTAAAAGTAAACTGTAAACAGTAAAAGGATTTGGTTTAATTTCATATCCTACTGTAAGTCTGCATCCTACTACACAGTTCCTAGTACTTTCTGCGCGGTCCCCATGTTTTCTGCACTGTGCCTGGTGTTTTTTGCACAGTCTCCTATGTTTGTTGCACAGTCTCCTGTGGTTTCTGCACAGTCTCCTGTGTTTGCGTCTCCTGTGTTTGTTGCACAGTCTCCTGTGGTTTCTGCACAGTCTCCTGTGTTTGTTGCACAGTCTCCTGTGTTTGCTGCACAGTCTCTTTCATTTTATGTGCAGTCCCCTGTGTTTTCTGCGCAGTCCCCTGTGTTTGCTGCACAGTCCCCTGTGTTTGACGCACAGTCTCCTGTGTTTGACGCACAGTCTCCTGTGGTTTCTGCACAGTCTCCTATGGTTTCTGCACAGTCTCCTATGGTTTCTGCACAGTCTCCTATGGTTTCTGCACAGTCTCTTTCATTTTGTGTGCAGTCCCCTGTGTTTTCTGCGCAGTCCCCTGTGTTTTCTGCGCAGTCCCCTGTGTTTTCTGCGCAGTCTCCTGTGTTTGTTGCACAGTCTCCTGTGTTTGCTGCACAGTCTCTTTCATTTTGTGTGCAGTCTCCTGTGTTTTCTGCACAGTCCCCTGTGTTTTCTGTGCAGTCTCTTGTGTTTTCTGCACAGTCCCTGTTGTTGGCTGTGCAGTCTCTTGTGTTTTGTGAGCAGTCTCCTGTGGTTGCCGCTCAATCCCCAGTTTTGCTGCACAGTCCCCGGTTTTTGCTGTGCAGTCATGTTTACTGCACAACTGCACAGTGTTTACTGCACAGCTGCAGGATTCTGTGCAGTCGTGCAGCTGGTGTTTACTCCAATGTTTATTGAGCAGTTTTTAGTGTGCAGTGTTTACTTGCAGTGTAGTATTTTGTGAGTTCTTCTGTTCCATTAAGAAATCATCAGATTTTAGTGCCTGGTCAGATATGCATGAACAAATGCTGAATGATTTTTTCACCGTATCTTTTCATGCTCATTGCCAACCCATTCTTTCTTTTATAAAATATCTTTCACTCTTTCTTCCCCTACACTCCATCTGCTCTTTTCATATCTCTGTTTCACGCTGCTTCGAGCTGTTAGAGAGCTTTAGATGAGACGGCGCAGTATGTGAGTATGTGTTAAAGTTTTACATTCGGATCTGTTGATAAAATCACACGCGATCTGTCGCTTTTCTCACTGATTGTCTGTTCAGTGATTCAGAGAGCTTTACGAGAGCCACTCACACAAAGTCATTAAAGACAAAACTGCTATGAATGAACAAATGAGAGAAAACGATGAAGCTAACAAATGTGTCTAGAAATGTTTCTATAGCAAATATAGTAATTTGCAAATAAAGCATGTACACAGATTTAGTAGCCATCGAAGTTACACTAAGTGTGTGTTTGTGTTCAGGAAACGATCATTGATGACCTACAGCCAGAAACTCTGTACTCCATCAGTGTGTCAGCGTACACTGTTAAAGGTGATGGAGTTCACAGTAAAGCACAGCTGATCTGGACACCTGCAGCATGTGAGTATCTCTCTCTATATATATTAAGAGTTTAGGATTATTCAATCATTACCACCTGAATGATGTTAGTGTAATAAGACCGGTGAGATAGGGGAGTCTGAAAAGCTTTTTGTTTGTCGATCATTCTGCTTTGTCTTTAAAGTGTTTGGAGAGATAGCGTGTTGCTTAACTTGCACATTTAATCGATTTTAAAATTGCAAGGGTTTGTATCAGAATGGGTTATTTATTATCAAAGTGCTGTTTATTTCTTATTGACTGTAAACACAAATGAAGCTGTGGTGAAGGCTCAGTAGAGTGATTAGAGTTATTGGTTATATCAGCTCAGTGGGCGATATAACCAAAATCTTACATCACGATAGGATTCATTTTATATCATTTTAATGATATGTATCACAGTGGGGGGATAGGTAGGTAGGTAGGTAGGTAGGTAGATAGATAGATAGATAGATAGATAGATAGATAGATAGATAGATAGATAGATAGATAGATAGATAGATAGATAGATAGATAGATAGATAGATAGATAGATAGATAGATAGATAGATAGATAGATAGATAGATAGATAGATAGATAGACGGGTTGTTCCTATTTTCCTAATCAGTAATGGGAGTGTTTTGGGTGTAACGTGCAGTAAACCAATCAGAGTCTCAGCTCTCATTATCTTTAAAAGCAAGTTGCGTCTGGCGCCATGTCTAATCCCTATTTAGAAAGTGGAATTTGTAAACTGAAAATATAAGCAGAGGAAGACCACCAGTTTAAGATTAATGTAAAAAAAAGGTTGTTTTTATTTTTATTGAATTTTTTTTTTTTATTAAAACCTTTAAAAGCCGTTTTCTTTAGTCATGGAAGTACAAATAGCAGGCTTTTAATGCTGTAAATGTATTAATATCCTACGTAATCTCTTAAATAATTAGCAAATATGCAAGAAAAGGTTTGTACTCTAAAAATACAAACAAGAATTTACAAACGTGCGGAGAGCCGAAGCGTTTCAGCACTTGGACAGCGCCATGTTTTTTTTAAAGCATTACTTAAATTGTTTCTCATTTCACGTTGCATTTAAAAAACATTTAAAAATAGATGCATTTGTTTAAAGCAAAGCATTTATTTACTTACCAGGCTACAGGTGAAGCAGCTCTTTGTGTCTTCTAACGTCTCATAATCAGTCCTCATTTATGTCCAAGAGACTCAATAACAATCTTTTATTTTCAATCCTTTAATTTTTCAGATTTAAAAGCGTTTTTATGCTGCTGCGCATCCACGTGTGTGATAAGCAAACCCGTGTTGTCGTCACATTTATAGATGCATATTACTAACGCGCTCATTAAATAACAAAAACTTTATTGCGCCATTTTAGAGCAGGTTTTTGTCAGTCAATGGTGTAGTCTATTTTAATTGCCTAAAAATAGCAACACGCCAACAATGTGCCTGAACACACCTCGTTTTTAAACACCCATGGGTGCAAAATTAGGCGCAAATGCATTTGCTATTTAAACAACGTGGCGCTAAACGTGAAAATTATCATTATGCCAAGTTGAAACTAGCAAAAGACACTTGCGTCGGGCATTGCGCCACATTGCGCCGGGTGTATGATAAAGCCCTGAATCTTATTAAAGGTAGAAAAGTGATTTAAGAGATTTTCTGTAAATGCTGTTTGATAAAAGCTGTTTTTGTTTATCATACTGGTTTATCGCCCACCACTAACTATATGTGACACACTACAAAAAATGACTTTGTTGCTCAGTATTTTTGTCTTGTTTTCAGTCAAAAAATCTAAAAAATCCAGTTTATGGACAAAAAATATACAACTTAAGTGAATTTGTGCTTAAAGCAAACAAAAAATCTGCCAATAGCGTAAGAAAAAAAAATCTTGGTAAGTTTACCTTTTCTTAAACACTTAATTCAAGAAAATTTGTTTTAAGCCAAAATCCACTTAAATTTGATAAGTACTAGACTTATTTTCTTAGGTCATTTGGTCCTCTCCAGAACATTATTTCATAGATTAAATTACATTCTTCAACATGATGTGTAGTTCCTCACGTTGCTCTTTTAAATCTCACTGTTAAAATAATGTCAAATCAACATATATTTTATGTTACTTTAATTTAAAACATTAAGTTAAACAATTTCAACTTGCAAAACCAAGTTGTTTTAACTTTATACTGCATTTTTTTTACAGTGTTTGACTGGATAATATTTAGCTTGAATGTTGTGTTAACCAGAATCTATCAATGTGTTTTATGCATTCATAGATGAATTATACATCAACTAAAATTGCCAATGTCTTCTTTACCGTAGTACCTCCTGCTCCCCGTCTGACTGTGCATCTGGTTAATGAGACATCTGCTGCTGTGTTTTGGACTCCTCAACACTCCTCCAGTCCTCTGCTAGAGATCCTCGGCTTCCGGCTCACGTACGCTCTTAAAAACGACACCCGCTCTGAATCCGTCTTCATCAAACCTGAAGAGCGCCAGTACATCGTGTCCCGACTGCGTCCTGGTGCCGTGTACTCTTTCCTGCTGGCAGCTAAAGGCCACTCTGGCTATGGTGAAGAGGCTCAGGAAGAACTCGCTGTGCCCGAGATCCCACCCGAAGGATTTCCCGAGCTGTCAGAGCACGTGAACGCCACCTGCTGCTCGCTGCAGATAGCCTGGATTCCTCCAAAGTCCTCGGAACGCAGCGGTGCTATCACGGGATACACGCTCGTGTACGGGGAAGCGGGCGTTGGTGAACCGCGTACGCTGATGTTACCGGCAGATACTTACGGCTACACCATCCACGGGTTGAACCCAGACCGGGCGTACGCTGTGAGAATGTGCGCTCACAACAGAGCTGGGTCTGGGCCGTGTGGCCCGCAGGTGCTGTACAGAACTGCAGCATTTGACACAGGTATGGCCCACTTCCTGTCACCTGAATGAAGGACACAACAAACCCCCAAAGCCTCCACTAATACCCTATACCCTCAACTACCCAACCAGCACCAGTGGAGAATGTCCCACACGCTGTCTCACAGGTAACAGGTCAACCGGATGCTGATGTTCCTGAGGTAAGTCGCGTCAGCTCTCAGTCGAGTCCAGTCGAGTCGAGTGAGGAGGACTCGTGGCTTCACTTTCAGAAGGTGTTTTTCCTTTACCTGTATTCCTTCACTGCCCTTCACGTTTATGTTTTCTGACACTTCCCAGTCCAGTCTGTGGTGTGGCACAATGAAATAAAGCCTTGTTTGTGTGTGTGTGTGTGTGTGGTTCACCGTTCTTCTCACTGTTTCACATGGTTTTAATGATTCCCTTCCTTCAAACTAACCTTCATTACAGCTGATGAATGTTGTCAGGGATGGACCGCGCTGGATCACTGTGCTGCTTCTCTGTGTGTGTTTATCAGTAATTCCTCAACCTCATTTATAACCCGTATTGTTTATAATCCCTATGTTTGTGTGTGTGTTTGAACAGATGTGCCCAGAAATTTCTCTGTGAATTTGGCGACTAAGACGAGTGTGTTGTTGACCTGGGAGTTTCCAGAGAGCAGCGCCCCCTATCGATTCACTGTGAGTCTTACAACAAACTAACTAATATGTTTAAAGTAAGTAGGGTTTTAAGTGTGTTATTAATGAAAATCAATGTCTTTATTCATAAATATGTCCTCGTTGGTGTCAAATGACCTCTGCCAGTGATCTGACTTTTCTTTGTAAGCTTAGAATATCTCCTCTTTACTTACATTGAACGGGTAAGTCCAAGGAGGCTTCCATGTCGTTCCGCCGTATTGAGAAACTATAATAGCAGAGAGGGACTAAGGCTATGTCCACACGAAGCCGGTGCATTCCCTATCCGATCATTTTTTTTTCCTTGCTCTCAAAAAATTATCCGTAAACACGAAACCACTGAAACCGACTGAAAGCGGTGTAGTATATATGCCGGACCAGTATGGGGCGCTGTAATTCTGCCACAGATATACACTATACACGGAGAAGAAGACTTTGAACATGCGCATAACCAACGTATGGTGTTGTCCATTATCGCTTGTTGGTTACCACAATTGCATAGAAGCAATAGATTTTGCTGTAATAAAGCTAGTAGGCTTTAGTAGCTTCTGTAGCACGAACACAATCACGTAGTCCGCCGGTATTGTTGTTGCTGTTACGTGTGATGCTTCCGACATGTGATGTGATGACGTTTTCGCTTCACAAAATATACGGATTGGCTGTACAGACGAAACCGCAAGGGTGTCGGTTTCAGATTTATCCACTTTAGGACCCGGTTTCAAAAAATAGCGGATTCAGTCTTCCAAAACGCCGGATCCATGTGGATGAAACGCCAATACGATAACAAATTTATACGTATACGGTGATACGCGTCACCGTGTGGACAGCCCCTAAAAGCACCAGCCTACCAATGCGTTTCAACAACGCGTTTTCAGTCAGAACACGTGAACTAGTTGAAACGGAAAAGGAGATCAGTGATTACATAACGGCTACCGTAGTTGCAACACGCATTTGGAAAAGCGAGGCGCTAGAGAGCACTGTTCGTTTGAATGCAAAATACAATTTTACCATTAGATGGGGTAAATCCTAATTATTGTCCCTTTAAAGGAGCTCTATGTAAGTTTTTACTGTACTAATTAAAAAATACTATAATATATATGTAGGTATTTAGGAAACATGCTAAATTCGTGCCTTCCTTGCCAGATTGTCTGTTTTGTTTTACCCAGTAGTTTATTTCGACAGCTCAGTTATCACAATTGCTTAAGCGAGACCCGATGGCTCATAAATGCAACCTTTGATGGACACAACTAGGGCTGCAACTAACGTTTTTTTTTTATAATTGATTAATCAAACAATAATTTTTTCGATTAATCGACTAATCGGATAAAAACATAAAAAATTACTTAATTCGATTTTTCACCTATTATAGCTAAATAAGGCACTAAATGAGGGTATTCACATGTAGAAGTGTAGTTTTAAAAGGACAAAGTCCACACACTACTGCAGTTTTACTAATATAATCTGTTTGATTTTTGATATTTTAAGTCTTAAATTTAAAAGTTTGTTTTGTCAACAAATTGAGTCTTTAGGGATGTGCTGGTGAGGACAATTTGCCACAGAGTAATAAACTCATTTAAATCTTCAACTTTAGACCTTGATGAGAATTAACATTATTTATTATTAAAAAAATAAGTCATATGATATGAAAGTGATATACATGCGTTGTTACAGTAATAAAAACCTGGATTCCCCCCTTACTTTAAAACAAATGATAAGTTTATAGTTCAATACTATTGTTATGAAAACCCAACAACAATTTAACAAATACAAACTCACTTATATTAAATGATTATCCATTAATCCGTTTCTTTGTGCTTTTGCTTCCATCTTTGTCCTGTCAGGGTTGCCAGATACTCATAACTAAACATCCCCAATGGTCATTCAAAATTACTCCAAAAGCATCCCAATGACTATTCACAGCCCAAATACCAACAACTAATGAACCAAATCCTTCAATCTTTAACCCGCAAAAAAAATCAACCTACAGAAACAGTTTTAAAGTAGACCAATACAGAACTCCGCTGAAAGGCTGCGATCCGGGCAACACTGCCTTGCTTTTAAACAAGCTGGTGAGAAGAAGCAGCGCCTGATAAACAGCTCACGTTGCCACAGATTGAGTTTTCAAAATCTAATTAGCAGTCAACAAAAACATTGCAAATGTAAAAATAAGCAGATAAACTTTTGCTTTCCATCGTCATCTGCAATCCTGTGTCTTGCAACATGAGAGGGGGGAAACGTCTACAATCTTATGAATTTAGACTGCGGTACCAACCTCAACCACTAGTAGTCAATGTTACATACAGCTCCTTTAAAGGCGGAGTCCATGATGTTTGAAAGCCAATGTTGATATTTGAAATCACCTAAACAAACACGCCCCTACCCCAATAGAATCTGGACCTTCTGTTGATAGACCCGCCCCACACATACGCAACCCGGTATTTGATTTGATTTGATTGGCTATAAGTGTGTTTTGGTAGTCGGCCCGTCTCCTTTTCCAACGCGTTTTTCAAACATCGTGGACTCCGCCTTTAACCTCTTCAACCCTAGGACCCTGTCCCGGGTCCAAAATTTCTCATTTTGACTTAATATAAAATATTCTTTTAATTGTTAATGGTCTGTCATGGACCCCAGTAACACATATGAGATACTGTTTGAAAGCTTAGAGTCTCTACTTTCTGCAGATATGCATCACTTTGACAAATCTTTTACTCTAAGAAAGTTATTTACACTTAATTTACACTATCACCCCCCCCCCATAATTTTTATATGATTTAATATTCACATATTTCATATTTTTCAAGTATGACAAACATGGGCAAGTCTTATATCAAATGAAAGCTCTCATTCTCAGGAATAAGGCTATAACGTTATTTTTGTTCTATTATCAACACATATCCAACAATAGTTGAATGAATTATAAGGTAAAAAATCGTCTTTTGTAAACGTATGTGAAACTTGAGCATGAACTGCCTCAGATAGCACATATAGCCACAAATGATACACCATCTTTTATATTAGGTCCTACTCTAAACAATGAGTCCATTCACAACATTTTCTTTGGTTGTGTGCATAATTAATCCCTTGCTATTTATTATATGTGCAAAACAAAAAAATAATATTTATATGAAAAATGGATTTTCGCACACTTCAGTAAAATAAGAATAACTTTTGAATGCGACATGCTAAAGAGATCATTCTTTGTTTAGGTGTTTACTGTCTGCTGCTGTTAACAACCAGAACTGTCTGCAGTCTGCTAGAGCACACAGAACCAGAGTTATACACTATCAAAGGCAGTATTTACAACATAAAAAAAGAAAATTTGGTGTTTCATCGTATGAAAAACAACATAAATAACAATATTTTTCACAAACAGCAGCTTTTTATGTAACTTCAAAGTGTTTTCTTTAAAATGATATTAAGCAATTGCATTTATTCCACTGTATGTGCTTATGGGAGCACTTCAAATATTTTTAGGTGGAAATTAAATACAAAAAGGGTATTATTCCTCCCTTCAGTTGGAGTAAAATAACTTTTGTAAAGATTATGATAGAGAAAAAAATCATTTTTCCTCTGTAAGCTGGTAATTGCTGGAATCAAACAAAACTGTCTGCAGGGAGCTGAGGCACCCAGGGCCAGAGTTATACACTTTCAAATAAAAACTTTAGAAAAAAAACATCAAAAAGCGCCTATTTATTTTTGTGTTTATTAGAGGACTGACAACACATACAACCATGTTTAGCCCTTTCAACAGTGTTTTATGTAATTTCAAAGGGTTTCCTGTAAAATGATACCAAACATTTGTATGTAAACCTCTGCATGTGCTTTTGAAATTGGGTAGGCCAAGTCCAGGCGAAAATCCCCAAAATAGCTTCAGGGTGGAAGAAATTAATTTATACCATATAAACGCTCATTTGAGTTTTGTAACTGGCATTCAATATTACGATTAGAATGTTTGTTTAAATAATATCTGCCTCCAGCCAGCAATAGGAAGAAGCAAATAAAGTCAGTGTTAAAGCTGGGATTTAAACCAAAGGCAATTCACAATAATAATCAAAATATATGTCCCGACTCCCGTCCCAACTTCATATTTCTATAGGAAAGGTTTGACACAGGAAAGATAACTGTAAATTGATGTAAATAAACCCAACAATCAAATGGTGACCTCCCGACCAATGTACAGATTAATAATTCGATGTTTCATGGTTGACAACATTAAGACCCCCTCACTCGCAGGGTCCTGATTATGGGTTTGTGAAGCAGGTGTTTATACAAAGAGAGAAAACTCAGGAAACTTTCTGAAAGTTGCTTTTACATCCGCAGGTGGAATATAATCGTGAGAAGATGACGTTCGACGCTCGTCAGAGAAAAGCGGTGATACCGAACCTCCAGCCGGACACCAGTTACGACTTCAAGATCACCATCCCGGAGGGAAACATGGGCGGTCTGAGACACCGCATTCACGCCAAGACGTCGCCTCCCATCCTGATCCGCCGGCCGGAGGTGGACCACACGCGAGAGACAGAAGCCACCATCACCATCATACTGCCGTCACTGGACACCAGGAGCAATGTGAGGTATGATTGAGGTTATCGTGTACATGCACACACGTGGGCTCTGACCTGCTGTCTTTAATGCACATCGAAGACACGACAACATACATGCAGGAAACGTTCAGTTGCAGAGCTTTTAATAATTTACAACTGCAGTTTTTCTGGCTGCAGAGTTCAGGAGGAAATAATTGAAGTTTCTTGATGCATCTCACATTAACAGCAGCGTGCACAGTTGAGACGAGGGAACCAGTTATATAAAAAATACTCACACGCATCTGCAGAAGACAACATCCACCACCCTGTTATTTAGACTCCTCATCTTCCAACAGAACATCTTTAGTCACAAAGAAAGATTGTTTTTGAGTAAGAGGTTGAGAGATTGATTTTGTTGAGACGGCACGTCTGTCTATTGAGATCTTCATGTACTTGCAGGAACATCTATGTAGTGGTGGTTCCTCTGACGAGAGCCAGAGGGGTCATAAGTCACCTGAAGAGCCCAGATGGGATGGACCTGGAGGAGGTACGATGTGTGAAATTTTACACCATTACATTTCTCTGATCATAGATAGCAGAGGACGCAAAATACAAAATTATTGTTTTAAAATGATAAAAATTATTGAAGTGTCATCTAGACTTTGACTTTGAGGTTTTGACAGGTTTCTAAAGAATTGTGCCGTTCTTATTCATATTGTCACAATACTGGAATTTCTAAATTTGATATCATACCTGAAAAAATTCAATACCATTTTTCAACATTAAGGCCTTAAACTTTCATTTTTATTTTATTATAAGACAAATATAACATGGCAGGTTATTTTCACCTTCACATACAGTGTTTAACATGAAATTAAAACAAGCAAAAAAAATCTGCCGCTTGGGTATGCAAATCTTTCTTTAATTTTTTCTTTAAATGTTAAAGAAAATTTTTCTTACCCCACTGGCAGATTATTTATTCATTTTTGTTGCTTGTTTTAAGCACACATTTACTTAAATTGTATATGTTTTGTCTAAATTTCCTAGGGTCATTTTGCTGATCAAGAAAATACATCTTGATTTAAAAAATGTTAGATATTTGTACTAAAAACAAGAAAAAAAGTAATTTTTTGCAGTGTACTTTTAAAGCATTCATTAATTTAATGTTAATTTCAACATTTTCTAATACATTTACTAAAACTTATCTAACATAAACAGTTGTATAGCAGTACTTAAAAAATGTATTGCTTTTTGTTTCTTAATGTTAGGTAGTAATTAACATTTATATGAGAAACAGATTATAGTGCAAATGTAAAAATAAACCTCACTGAACGACATGAGGGTTAATAAATGACATGTTTTTTCTTTTTTTGTGAACTTAAAGCACAACAGTATCTGGGTTAATGCAGTTTTTGCTCGTCATTTTAAAGAAAAAAAGACAGCGAAAACACCCAGCTGGTTTCGGAATATAATTTCTGTGGGACACAAGTATTGGAATTGTTTTACGTTTTCAGTGTCGATATGTAGCAAATGTTTGATATTTTTTACAGAACTAGTTTCTATATGACTAATAATAACTTTAGTGTGTGATATAAATAACATTAAACCAGTACGTCTGAGTATTCTTCTAAGGAGGTAAATATAAGTGCTTGGTCAGCATAGTGTCTTATCTCACACATGCACGAGAAAAAAAGAGAGCTAAAAGAGAGAGTAAAACATTAATGTTTTGTGCCATTTCCACTATATCAAACTTGTGGTAAGTGTAAAGTCTTTCGTGTGTATGTGACACAGCTGTTGAAGGACATTAGCCAGAAACAGCGAGACCCTCGGCAGCGAAAGGTGGATCTGAGGAGGGCTTACATCACCGCCCGCTTCACACCTGCAACCCTACCTGCGTTCTTCACGCTGGGTGATCAGCTGGACTACGGTGGTTTTGAAAACCGTGCGTTAGAAGCGGGTCAGGAGTACGTCTTCTTCATCCTGGCTGAACTGAACTCCACCACTGGGGTAAGATGTGCAGTGTGCAGACAGATGTGTACGTGCATGCGTGTGTACAGATCTAATGCTCCTGTTTATGTTTGTTCAGAAGATGTTTGTGGCCAGCCCGTACACTGACCCCGTCATCGCACCCGACTCGGACCCTCAGCCTTTGGACGCGGGCGATGGTCTCATCTGGGTGGTTGGACCCGTCCTTGCTGTCGTTTTTATTATCTGCATCGTCATTGCCATTCTCCTCTACAAGAAGTGAGTCTGAAGTACACAACAAGTTTTTATTGTTGTTTATATGTCAGTGGGATGTTTTTTAATATGCAAATTTATCAATCAACACCATTTCAGAGCATTTTGTCACAGAACGTTTTCTGAAGACAGACTCAATCCCACCTCTGTTTTCTACGTCACAAACATTTAACCAATCACATCAACACACTGTGAATGTTTAAACCTGTTAACATCGGTGTTAAAAAAAAGAGTGCTGCAAATGCATAACTTGCGTATACATTGTTAAACCATCAGCTGCACTGTAAAAAAATGCATAATTTTTGTCAAATCAACATATATTTGTATGTTACTTTAACTTAAAGGGGACATATCATGAATATAAAACATTTATGAATATAATTGACAGCACAGTTGAGTTTCAATATCAACAAACCACCATTATGGTGATCAGTGTTTGCATTAAATCAGCTCATTTGCATTTTAAAGGACACACCCGGAAACGGCACAATTTTACTCGCACCTACAAAGTGATAATTTTAACATGTTAACATGTTATAATAAATTATCTGTGAGCTATTTTAAGCTAAAACTTCACGTATGCACAAACTCATGTTTAATTATTTCACACCTATATTGCTTGTTTTTTTTCATATGTTCAGTTCAATCAGACGTTTATACATTAAATGCTTTATTGTTCTTTAAATATAATGTTGTGTATTCATTTTATCGATTTTTTTTCCGTCTGGAGGGGGCACATGTAAGACATCAGCCCACTAGATTTACTGCGGTACAGCGTTAAAGTGCGGAGGTTTGGTGTTAAATGAGCAGATTGAATTCAGATGAAGATCCGATGTGTTATATCTGTGGAGGAGGCTGATGAAAGCGTTGATGAAGACAGACGAGTGAGATTAAATATGCAGAAAGCAGCTATTTCTGCACATGAAGTTAATAGCATCTGAGATGAATTGCACAGTCCAGACGAAGGAGCGAAATTAAAATAGTTCAGATATATCCCATAATTCAATGCAAATTTGGTAACTGTTGCTGGGTAAAGTCTTGATGCTATTAATAACCATCATCTTTATTATCAAAGCAGGATTTTACCAACAAAGTAAAAAGCTTCAGTGTTGCTGTGTCTAAACTGTTGAGAGTTCATCTGCAGTAATATCATGCTGCATATAAATGCTAAATATTGATTATTAATTCTCTCTCTCTCTCCCGCCCGTCGCTCGCTCGCCTGGTTTGATTGGACTCCAGTAAACCTGACAGGTAAGTCAGATCTGAACCTTAGTCACTGAGAGATTAAACCTTTTATTTTCTTTATTTATCTAACATGTTTGTATTTCCTGTTTGTGGACTGATTCATCGTTGTTTATTGACTTATTAGTCTCTAAATTTTGTTTTTAATGAGCAATGTTTTTAAGTTATTGATCCAAACACGTTGGAGTGGTTTCCCAGATATGGCTTAAGTCTAGTCCCAGACTAAAATGCATTTATTAATAAAACAACTTGCACTGACATATTTTAACATGTACCAGTGCCATTGTTTTGTCTCAACATGCATACCAGTATTGTTTTTGTAAGACATGTTTGTAAAATATACTTACATGTCCTAATATATAACTAACGACTAGTCCTGGATTAATCTAAACCTGTCTGAGAAACCACCCCATTCTGTCTTAATTTACTGCATTTTCTGATGATTTTTTAAACCCCTGACTTTTGAATTATTGGTCTGTCTGTTTTCACTCATTAGTAAACGGAAGGACTCTGAGCCGGGCACCAAGTGTTTGCTGAATAACGCTGAGATGATGGCTTACCACCCCACTGACCCTGTTGAGATGAGACGCATTAACTTCCAAACACCAGGCACTGCACACAAACACACACATACACACAAACACACACACATGTGCAGAGATACAAGCTTCTGAAAATGAGCAATGACCCAACAGGTCATGCAAAAACACTGAGCAGAAATACAGACAGACAGACAGAGACACACAGACAGGGAGGCCGAGAAAGACAGAGAGATAGGCAAACAGACAGACAAACCGGATGACAGACCAAGAGAAAGATAGTTTTCAGGGAAGAAAGTCAGTGGCATGCAGAGTTGGGAAAATTACTACCAAAATGTAATACATAATATATTACAAGGTACTGTCATTTTAAAATAATTAGCTACATTACAAAATACTGTTTGAACTCACTTTTGCCAATTTAACAATATTTTCATAATGAGTAATGGGTGTGTTTTGGGCATAACGTGCAATAAACCAATGAGAGTCTCAGCTCTCATCCCCTTTAAAAGCATGTTGTGCCTGCCGTCATGCCTAATCCCTACTTAGAAAGTGGAATTTGTTAACTGAAAAACTAAGTGGAGGAAGAAGACCACCAGTCTTCTAATAAGAAAAATTTTAAAAAATTGTGTTGCTTTTATTTGTATTGAAATTATTATTTTTTTGTATTAAAACCTTTAAAAGCAGTTTTCTTTCAGTCACTGAAGTAAAAATAGCAGGCTTTTAATTGCTGTAAATGTATTGATATCCTACATAATCATTGTAATCTCATAAAATAATTAGCAAATATGCAAGAAAAGGTTTGTACTCTAAAAATACAAACAAGAGATAAAGAATTTACAAACGTGCAGAGAGCCGAAGTTTTTCAGCACTCGGACAGCGCCATGGGATTTTTACAAAACATTACTTAAAATATTTTTCAACTCATCATATCCACAGGTACAGAGTCATCATATACAATAAATCTGTGAGGTTGCATTTAAAAAACATTTAAAAATAGATGCATTTGTTTAAAGCAAAGCATTTATTTACTTACCAGGCTACATGTGAAGCAACTCTTTACACCTTCTAACGTCTCATAATTTGTCCTCATTTATGTCCAAGAGACTCAATAATAATCTTTTACATTTTAATCCTTTAATCTTTCATATTTAAAAGCTTTTTTGTGCTGCTGCGCATTCATGTGTGTGATAAGCAAACCCGCGGTGTCATCCCGTTTATAGGCGCATATTACAAACGTGCTCATTAAATAACAAAAACAGTATTGTGCCATAGACTTTAGACTCGGGTGCCCAACCCTGTTCCTGGAGGGCTACCATCCTGCAGATTTTAGCTTCATCCCCAATCAAACACAGTTGAAGCAGCTAATCAAGGTGTTCAGGGTTGCTTGATAATTACAGACAGGTGTGTTGGAACTGGAGCAGGGTTAGGCACCCCTGCTTTAGACTTTAGACCAGCTTTTTTGTTGGTCAATGGCGTAGTCAATTTTAGTTGCCTCAAATTTGCAACTCGCCAACAATGTGCCTGAACACACCTTGTTTTCAGAACAGAATGCAACATTGGATTCGTAACAGAGCGCAAATGAATTAGCTTTTTGCTATTTAAACAACATGGTGCTAAACGGTCGACACTAGCAAAAGACACTTGTGTCGCACATTGCGCTGCATTGCGCCGGGTGTATGATAGAGCCCAATAGAGCTAGAGACCACTATAATGCAATCTATAGCCTTATAACATAGCAAGACACACAACCTCTTTTCATTTCTATTGTTGAATTCACTTTTAATTCAGATTCACAGCACAAACTTGGCATGCACTGGGTTGACATAATTTATGCCTCATTAAAGGAATATTCAATTTTCTTAAAAGAAAAATCCAGATAATTTACTCACCACCATGTCACTCATTTTAATGGACTTTAATAGAGCCCAACATTTAATACTTAACTCAACACTTAACATTTTTTTCAACAAAGTTTCAAATGACTAAAAACGATCCCAAACGAGGCATAAGGGTCTTATCTAGCAAACGATTGTCATTTTTGACAATAAAAATAACAAATATACACTTTTAAAGCACAACTTCTCGTCTAGATCTGGTCGTGATGCGCTAGCGTGACCCGACGCAATACGTCATGACGTCAAGAGGTCACAGAGGACGAACGCGAAACTCCGCCCCAGTGTTTACAAGTGTGTTGAAAGAGGACCGTTCCTACGTTGTTGTATGTCAACTGATACTAATTAATGTCTTTGTGTCAGTTTATTGTTTAAAATGGTCCGCAAATGTGCGTTTTATATATGTAACACGTGACCTCCCTACGTCACTACGCATTTACGTTAGGTTGCGCTGGACCGGACCTAGACGAAAAGTTGTGCTTTAAAAGAGCATATTTTTAATTTTTCTTGTCAAAAATGACAATCGTTTCGCTAGATAAGACCCTTATGCCTCGTTTGGGATCGTTTATAGTCCTTTGAATCTCCGTTGAAAAAAACTGTTAAGTGTTGAGTTAAGTATTAAATGTTGGGCTTTATTAAAGTCCATTACAATGAGAAAAATCCTGCAATGTTTTCCTCAAAAAACATAATTTCTTCTCGACTGAACAAAGAAAGACATCAACATTTTGGATGACATGGTGGTAAATTATCTGGATTTTTCTTTTAAGAAAATGGAATATTCCTTTAAGAAACAAAAAGTGCTATTGGAGGATTAGGCCTAAAGGAATACAGCTCAGTCATTTCAGCCCAATATAAAGATTACATGTAGGCTAACATATACTGTAGGGGCAGTTTCCCGGACACAGTTTAGATTATTTCAGGACTAGGCCTTAGTTATATTACAAAAAACAATACTGGTGTGCATCTTGAGACAAAACAATGACACCGATGTGTCAGTGCAAGATGTTTTTAAATTATAGCAGCTCAAACATTCATTTTAGTCTGGGACTAGAATAAACCTTGTCCGGGAAATTGCTTAATAAAACAGACAAACAGAGGAACATTGCAAACAATGCCTAAAATATACAGGCTACCATAGAAAAGCTGATAAAAATTTAAAACAAAATTATATTTAGATAAATGTGTTTAGGTCTACATTAATGTTACGTTCTAGTTTAGGTTGCTGTTTGTATAATAAAACGCTCAAGTTGCAGTTCAAATACAACATTGAAGTTAAAATGAACATGCTGCATATAGCAACCGGAAACAGACTTATTATTTTACCCGCAGCTGTTTTTCTGTGGCACAGTGCTGGTCTTGCAGCATTGGCCAATTCTTAAAAAAAAAAAATTTTTTTTAATGCATTGTTATAGCGCGCGTTACTAAAGATTGTTATGGGTATAATATTACCAAAATGTTATTAGTAATGCATTATATAACTGCATTACAGCAAAAAAAATATTACTGTAATTGCATTACTTTTGTAATGCATTACTCCCAACACTGGTGACATGTGATGCACATTTTTTTTTTAGGGGGGGCATAACAACCTCAGTACCAGTATCTTGATCAAAAATGTGTTTGTGTAATAGATTCTGTTTATCAATATGACTAACCTATGATTAACTGCTAGTAGCTTCAGTTTTACATTTAAATGAACACATGCAGAAGACTTTTGGCAGAGGTTTAGTGTTATTGTGTAATTCAGCCTGAGGGTGATTTGTACATCGACCCCCCCTCCTGTGCATGATCCTCTCTGTCGCTCCAGGGCTGACATGACAGACAGATGGACATATAGGAAAGCATATATTTTGCACAGATGATTTGGGTGGCACCATATCGCCCTCTATTGATCAGCTGCTACTGAAGAAAGTGCTGATGTATCGGAGTTTGTAAATAAGAGAGAACACAGATATGGACGTTTTTTCTGCCAATTTTAAATTAAAATTGAAAAATAAAATGCAATTGATGATTTGACATTTCATTTTCACTACAATCTCGAGGCAAGACTGCCAAGGCAAACTTTTTTCTTCTTTTTTTTGTATCCAAAGTCTATGTTAATCAGTGGGTGGGGTTTGCTTGCTCAAGAAAAGGAGATTGGCTGAAGAAGAAAATTAAAACTAAAATTAAAAAAAAGAAAATGAAAAGATAAAATAAAAGAAATAAAAGAAAACATACATTTAAAACTGAACTAATTGCATGGGCATGAAATTTTTTTTGTAATAATATGTTTACAGATTCCTGTTCAAGTTTGTCTTTTAAGTTTAATATTGTCAGTCTTGCCTCAAGATTGTAGTGAAAATCAAACGTCAAATCATCAATGGCATTTTATTTTTCAATTTGGCAGGGAAGATGTATTATCACCTTGAAAATGAAATCATTTAATTAAATTTTTTATTTTAGCATTTAATTAATTAATTTAATAAAAACCTTCCATATACTGATGTCTTCATAATAAAATGTAATGTAAATTTAACTTATAAGTATCAAAATGATACTGAATATTTTTCTCTTATGAAGGCCTTTATCCACCAGCAGAACAACGTATGGTTATTTCACATAAGAAATATTTACACATACAGCACAACACATAATAATAACTTCAATTTACAATAACTACCAAGTTAAATAGTTACACACCTTTTTTTAAGACCAGTGGTGAGTTTAATGTCTCAGATCAAACAAGAGAGTCACAAACAACTTTCACAAAACATAAAAGTGCACTGACAGCATACATGCACCTGCTCACGTGACACACAGGTGGGTCATCTCCATGACAACCGCTGTAACCTCTGACCCTACAGGTATGATGAGTCACCCTCCCATCCCCATCACAGAGCTGCCTGAACACACCGAGCGACTGAAGGCCAATGACAACCTGCATCTCTCACAGGAGTATGAGGTGAATAATCTCTCAATATCTGACAAAAATGGGTAAAGAGGCGGGACATAGGTGGAGCTGGGGTGTCTGAAACCACGCCCCCCTAGCTCGAAGGGCCATGCCCTTAATTATGCAAAACTTTAAACAGAGAGGGCAAAATAAGTACAAAAACACTTTTTGTACCAGGCTGTAAACTTCTTATTTTCTGCTGTAAAGTTGGGCATTTTAACATTGGGGTCTATGGGAACTATCCTTTTGAAGCCTCTAGTGGCCAGTCGATGAATTGCAGTTTAAGTCACTTCTGTATTGTCTTCATCAGAGAGATCAGAAGATTGCCCCTCGGTCTAAACTGAAATAACAAAAACAAGAAGTAATTTATTGGCTGTGTCATAGATATAATTCTAATGATGTGCTGTTTACATCTGTCTGTCTTTCTCTATCTATCTGTCTCAGTCGATTGATCCAGGACAGCAGTTTACTTGGGAACATTCCAATCTGGAGGTGAACAAGCCAAAGAATCGTTACGCCAATGTGATTGCGTACGACCACACACGTGTCATCCTCGCACAGACCGACGGTAACATCAATCATTTCTGTGAAGGGTCTCGTCATATCAGCACATATTTAAAATCATGATGAGAGTTTGATTTCTGTAGCGCTGAGCTTGTCTGTGGACTCCTACAACAACAAATAATCTAACTTGGTCGCTGGTTTGAGTCTCATTTTGCGACTGTGCCAAAATGTTTTTCTTTGTACATATTATGAAGTGTTTGGTTGTGATAGTTTGTTGTCTTTCTCAGGGATTATGGGTAGTGATTATATCAATGCAAACTACATTGATGGCTACAGGAAGCAGAACGCTTACATCGCCACACAGGGACCTCTTCCTGATACGTTTGGTGATTTTTGGAGAATGGTGTGGGAACAGAGGGCCGCGTCTGTCGTGATGATGACCAGATTAGAGGAGAAATCACGCGTGAGTATCACAGGGATCATGTGTGCGATCTCTCCTCTCACGGGTCAGTGTTGAATGTTTAATGTTCTCTTCTTTAGATTAAGTGTGATCAGTACTGGCCCAGTCGCGGTACTGACACGTACGGGGCGGTTCAGGTTACTCTGCTGGATACGATGGAACTGGCCACGTTCTGTGTACGAACCTTCTCTCTACATAAGGTGAGATCGACTTTCCACCCCGAGTTGGTTTCTGTATGTTATTTGCTCTTTCTGATGTTATATGATTGTGTTTGTGACGTTTTTTTAATCAGAACGGCTGTAATGAGAGGAGGGAAGTCCGACAGTTCCAGTTCACGGCTTGGCCTGATCATGGCGTTCCCGAATATCCCACTCCATTCCTGGCCTTTTTACGGAGAGTGAAATCATGTAACCCACCGGATGCTGGACCTGTCATCGTCCACTGCAGGTCAGCATCAGTTAATTTCATCTTTTTAGAGTTTGTTTCCCCCTTTGGTTTGCATGTATTAACTTAGATAAAGAGTACTGGTTTGATGTAGCCTGGCTACCACCAGACCAGTCTCATAGTGAATGAGACGCTCATTTTCTCATATTTGAGGCGTGGTTAACGAATGCCCAGAGCTGATTATTGGGCGCTACGAATGTCTATCAAATGTGTCTGTACGTAGCTCATAGCCAATCGTTTCAATTATACCTGATGACGTATGTAGAGCGACAAATCAGTCAAAAGTAAACCACTTTTATCGGTTTGTGTGCACACAGCTGAAAGCTATGCAACTAAACCAGTAGCTGTATATTGATATTGAAAAGCAACAAAACTTAGTGGCACTGTGACAACCACAGTACAGACATAATGACAATATAATATTAATAAATACCACTTACCATTTATAAGTTAAACGTACTTCGTCGACAATGATGCCTAGCAGGTTGGTCCTTTAAAACTCTGTGACTATCATGTCTTGCCATATACAAACATCTTTCTTGGATATGAAATTGTTTAACGCCAAAAGTTGCTCTTTTTTTAAATAAACTTGCATTCAAAACTAATTGTAACACTATCTAAGGCTGCATTGAAAAGTAACCTCACGTCTGCTGCCGTGTTGGATAAACAAAACTACTTCGGTGTGTCGCATAGACGTCGTCATCGTCTTGCTGCCCCTCCCCGATCTGTGATTGGTTCCCTATTTCAGGGATAGTTTTCATGCTAGACTTGCTGCGTGAATTAATTTGCGCGCTAGGCAGCATGGGGAAACCCAGGCTAAGTTTTAGTCTAGTTGAGAATGAATTAAAAATAAAAGCATCATTGTGTTACATTAACCTAACCTTGAACTTAAAAACACTTTCTGTCTTCTTTTACCGAGTGTGTTAATCTGTAATGATTATTTTCATAATTGATTAATCTGGTGATTATTTTTCGATTAATCGACTAATCGGATAAAAACATAAATATTACTCATTTCGATTTTTCCCTTTTATAGCTATAACTGTACGTTCACACCAGACACAAACGAAACAAATAAATTACGCTATTCACACATAGTTAGACAATTGAACCTTTTGAAATAACTTGCGTCACTCGCACTTGAAATTCAGTTGCGAATACGCTCCATTTGCCATTTTAGCTAGCTTGTAGTTTCAATATGTATAAATGTATAGTTCAAATTGAGTAAAGAGTGTTTTTTTACAACTTACCAGATCGTCTGACCTCCTCACTCACTTTCTTTTAAGAAAGATCCTTTTTATTCCGGTTTTTATAAAAGATTATAGACTATGCAACAATGATTTTGTCCTCCATTGTTGTTTCGTATTTCTGCCTCTGCTCGCTACATTATAATCACCTCATTACTGAAGCAAGCTTCTGATTGGTTAGCACAGCACAAATACCTGCCAAAGTTTAGATTTTCAACTCGCTTGATTCGTGCATCAAATGCCGAAAACGCTCATTTTGTGCTGCGTCATTCACGCGAATCACTCAAGTTAAATCAGCTTCATTTTGCATCTGGTGTGAACGCACCATGAGGCACTAAATGAGGGTATTCACGTGTATAAGTGTTCTTTTAAAAGTGAAAAAACACACACTACTACAGAATTATAATATAATCCTTTTGATTTTGATATTTTAAGCTTTAAATGTAAAGGGTTTTTAAATAATAAAACATCTTTAAATGTCAAAACATAAACAAAACTAATCAAGTCTTGAGGGATGTGCTGGTGAATAGATTAATAAACTCATTTTAATCTTCAACTTTAGACCTTGATGAATATTTAGATTATTTATTATTAACAAAATAAATAATCCATACCATATGAAAGTGATAAAGGTGTTGTTACAGTAAACCTGATTTCCCCCTTACTTTAAAACAGGTGATTAACTGGTGGTTCAATACTATTTTTATGAAAACCCAACAACAATTAAACAAATATAAACTCACTTATATAAAAGGATGAAATTAAACCTTTATTAACCAGCATTTGTTCGCACTTTTGCTTCCATCATTGTCCTGTCAGGGTTGCCAGATCTTCATAACTAATATTCAATTAGTCCAAAAGCATCCCAATGACTATTCACAACCCAAATACCAACAACTAATAAACCAAATCCTTTCATCTCCAAACTGCAGTTTTAAAGTATCCTAATTCAGAACTCTGCCGAAAGGTCGAGGACCTGGCAACGCTGTCTTGCTTTTAAACAAGCTGGTGAGAAGAAGCAGTGCCTGCTAAATGTGCAGCTCACATTGTTTAAAGAAACAGCGCCTGACTTTATTTATAAGTGCAGAGTTTGCGCTGTATAAAGCAGACGCGTGTCCGCGCTGTCCAGCGGTGGTGCGGGGGGATTTCAGCCCTACTGTAATCTGGATTATAGTTGTTCAGATGTATAATCCCAGAAAGCTTTGTGTCCACAACTGTCAGGTGAATGTTTCTGTAACTGTACCGATGGTTTTACTGTAGATTAACAAATGGACAGATCTGGAATCAGATTAGAAAAGTTTACCATACAGTAGTACTGTTTACACCATTAGATCTCAATTGATTTTCCTTTAGAGCCAAACATGCAGAAAATAGATTTTTGAAGGTTTTTAAAAGTCTAGGCCAAAAACAAAAGATATGGAAGTCTCACTGTCTGTTTCTCTGTGTCTGTCTCAGCGCTGGGGTGGGCCGCACCGGCTGCTTAATAGTGATCGACGCAATGTTGGAGCGAATCCGTCACGAGCGTACTGTGGACGTGTACGGTCACGTGACCCTGATGCGCTCTCAGAGGAACTACATGGTCCAGACTGAAGATCAGTACGGTTTTATCCACGAGGCTCTCCTGGAGGCCGTCGCCTGCGGGAACACCGAGGTCGCTGCTCGCAGTCTTTACTCCTACATTCAGAAACTCTCACAGGTGGAGGCAGGAGAACACGTGAGCGGGATGGAGCTGGAGTTTAAGGTATCTGCTGGAAATCATCACTTATCATTAGATGATTGACAGTTGATGGACACAATACAGACAGTAGAGAAAACACCTTCCACAGCTTTTTATAAGAAAATCTTTAAAAAGAAATAAAAAATATAAACTTATTGTTATGATTTACTTACCAAAGGCACTTTTATTCTCATGCAAACTTCTACTTGAATGTAGAACTGACTCATCTCTCTCTGTATCTGTCTTCACCTCAGCGCCTCGCCAACACTAAAGCCCACACCTCCAGATTCGTGAGCGCTAATCTGCCCTGCAACAAGTTTAAAAACCGTCTGGTGAATATCATGCCGTACGAGACCACCCGTGTGTGTCTGCAGCCAATCAGAGGCCTGGAAGGTTCTGACTACATCAATGCCAGCTTCATTGATGGATACAGGTCACATACACTTACATTTGATGTTTGCGTTCAACTGCTCGTTTGTAATTGTACTTTAACTGAGTTCTGTGTTTGTTTGTGTTTTATAGGCAGCAGAGAGCGTATATTGCGACACAGGGACCTTTAGCCGAGACCACTGAAGACTTCTGGAGGATGCTGTGGGAACACAACTCCACCATTGTGGTGATGCTCACCAAACTACGTGAACTCGGTCGGGTAAGTGATAGTTGAGGAAATTGATAAATAGAGGAAAATGTTATTAATGTGTTAATCTCCGTTTGGCTTAGACATTTGATAAGATATTTTATTGTTGGTGTGTTGTGTTTGTAGGAGAAGTGTCATCAGTATTGGCCGGCTGAACGCTCAGCGAGGTATCAGTACTTTGTTGTGGACCCGATGGCAGAATATAACATGCCTCAATACATCCTGAGAGAGTTTAAAGTGACCGACGCCAGGGTGAGTGATACTGAATGTCACACTGAAACTCATGTTCACACACTTTACATGTTTATTTGCTTTATAAAATACAGGTGGAAATGTTTGTCAGTTTGTGTAAAAAACAAACAATAATGTTATAAAAAAGTTTAACTGCGTATGCATGGGTTTATTCCTAGTGTAGGAGCTGTACATTCAAATTAGAGGTCTTCTCTGGCCCAAAGAAATGTACCCGACCCAAAATGACCTGAATCACTTTTTACACGAACTCGAAGTGCATAAATAATTTTTTAAAAGAAAGACTCGACCCGAGACAAACCTGACAAAATTAGACCAGAGTCTGACCTGACACAGTGGCAATTTCTGGACCCAAATATAAACGGCACCAACGTGTGTGCCGTCTGCAGTCCCGCATGCATCAGACAGAAACCCCGGTGGGCTTGCAACCAATTTGTCCCCCTGCTTCATTTATTAAGTGTGCTTGCAAAAGCACACTTATTGTTCTTCTTAAGTTTTATTATTCTTATTATTATTCCCGGGTAGATTTTTTGTGTCAGCTCTAGCGACCAGACCGTTTGACGCAGAGACACCGTTCAAACTTTAAAATGTTCGGGCAGTACCGGTGTAAGTTGCTTGAGAGGATGAAGTCACAGATCCATGTCGTTCGGCCGCCATATTGGAAAGAACACAAAACCTTAAAAAAGTTTCACAGGTCACAAATTTTGTCCAAACTTCATGAAATTCCACGTACGCGATCCTTGGACCGAGCCTCACAAAAGTTACTAGAAGGATTTTTGATTTTCGGAAGCGTTTGCGCGCCACAGCCCAAACTAAATGTGCGTCAACGCCGCCAAAACAGGAAGTAGTTCAAATCTCAATATGTCTGTAACATTTATTAACCAAAAATTTTATATGAACTCTTTACTCCAATGTAAAGATGCCCAAGATAAAAAAACATTGCAGTAACATGTCTATATTATGTTATTTTCACTTTAAAATGTCCAATTAAAACCTGTGTAAAAAATAAAAAATGTCATTAGCCTTTACCAGTAGAGGGCAGCCTTTACGTTCAAACGTGTTTTTTAGACAGAATGTAAAGATAGCGGCAGCCATCTTTAGAAGCTAAGCTAACAGGCTATTGCTCCGTGGAAAAGTTTGAATAACAATGGCGGGATGTAGTTTTAAGGTTTAAATGGCAAAATGGAATAGAGAAGAGCTGTTGAGAGAATCGAGTGTTCCTTTAAGAGCCACAATACAGCGAAGAGCTGAGAAAGACGGAGAGCAGAGAAGCCCGGAGAAGAGGCCACAGCCTGAGACTCTGCTGCATAGAGCCCGTGGGGCACGCAGCACCATCGGCTGGCACCCAAGCTTCGTATCGTATATGGACAGCGGAATCCTGGATACATATTTTTAAAATCCTAAAACTTCATCTTTTTCACTATACAGTATGCGGTTTCGGACGCAAAACTGCAAATGGATTTTATATTCTGAATGCTTGAATCAACGCGAGCTCTCTGGAGAACGTGCATTTTCACATACAGGTAGGAATTATATGATTCAGACATATTTTAATCCCTTTCTTTTATTTCAGTGATATATGGCACGACAAGTTTAATTCCCTTTTTCATCAATGTAATGCATTGTAAACGTATTAGTTTCGCTCGCGTCAGTATCGCGTCCTCGCTCGCGTGATCGTTTGGCGTCGGCTCTATGACAGCTGCATGATTTAAATGATTGTGAATTGACGCGAAAAAGTGTCACTTTACCTTAAATCATGCATGTGACGCCAAGTGTATTTAAACAGTCATGACTTTCAGAAATGTATGACACATTTAAAAACACAGCTTTTGCCAGAAGACTGCGTTTATGCCATTTACATGATCTTCAGGTAAGAAGATACATATATCTAAATCGTATGCTTAGCTACTGTTGAACGGGAACACGATTGATTGCATTATGCTGTCAATCACTGAGGGAAATATTTTCTTTTATCATTAATTTCACAGTCTGGGTCGACAGAGGCGCGGGCGCCGCAAAATCTTTATTTTTCAATCACTCCGCAAAGAGACTTAGATAACTCTGCTGATTTTGGACTTACATATATGATTTATACATCATTTAAAACGTTAAAGTGTCTAGTATTTTTTCTGTCCACTCCCATTAAAAACAGAATGTTGTGCTTTTCGCAAAATTAAGAAAATAAACATAATGCGGGTTTGCTCTCTCTCTTAGTGACGTCCTTTCAGAAACACGTCAGAAAAATGAGCTGTAACTTAACGAATTGTTTTCATAGAAACAAAAGATAAATGTCTACATAATGCTTGGAATGTCTGCTTTTAAATGGTGTAAGTGAAATCGAAAACAAATATTGTACTTCGTTGTTAACTGTATTAAAAGAGGGAGATGTACCGTCTCTCATGTTACTGCATTATTTATAAAGAGCCACGCCCCGCTCCATTGAAGAGAAGAACAGAGATCATCCATATTCATTAGTCAACGCCACAACGAATGTTTTCTCTGTGCTTGCTCATACAGCAAAGGCTCAAATATTATGCGAGTCATCGTTCTCACAAAAGAATGCAATTTAAACGAGTAAGTTAATCGGCCATCGCTCACAGCCCAGCATCTGTCCTGCACCACTGTATGCATATCGCGCTGACAAACATACACGTGATTTTACTGCTCTGATGAAATCTAAAAGTATAATTTCTCTTAAATGTTTGCCAGTTATTAAGATGGCGGTTGTAGTTTAAATAAAGGGTTGTGAAATAATAAGCTTTGACAAAAAACTGCATAAAACAATGTTATGTTCCATATTATAAACTTTTGGTTATGTGTACTTAAGTGAGTAGATATGGCTCTTATTTACACCTTTAAATGTAGAATAAGAATAGAACTCGGGTATCTTACAATGCACTTATGTTGTTATGCAGTTTTAAAATACAAAATACAAACATGTCTGGATGTAGATAAAGCCTACTTGGTCATATTACAATGCACAAGTTTTGTTGTATGCAGTTTGAAAATACATGTTTGTAGAAAAAGTATATTGTACAATGCACTTATTTTGTTGTTATGCAGTTTCAAAATACAACATGAGAATGTTTAAATGTATATGTAGTCATCATCACTGATATATCTCTGGCCCTCATGACAAACTAATTGAATAGCCCTGTCGTAGACGCTCAACACACAATCATATTCATAAATAGTAAAGAAATGAAATGATATTAGGCTATCAGTGCTGCTGTCGCTCTTTCCTATCGCTTATTTTAAAAATGAGCTTATGATCAATAAAATGCAGCTTACATCTGCTGCTTTTGGTGACGTGAACTCTGGCCTACATTAAGTCTCATGTTTTTAAGATTATCTTAAGTACTAAAGAAGAATTTTTGGTATATTATGTACAAAACTAGTGTGTGAAAATAGGACACTTTAAAGGGATTGTTCACCCAAAAATTAAAATTATTTAAATTACAATTCTAAAAAAATTTAATAAGAAAACACTGAACATGTGCAGCATAGCTGTTATAGTTGTTTCTAGGCTAGCTAGAGCGGGTTATCTAGGCTTGTGATCCCTGTATTTACATAAAATGGTCTGTGCTAAACCCCGGATGTCCTTCAATGCTGGAAACACCCCTGGTTACAAGCCTGTATACATTTCTGTGTGTGTGTGTGTGTGTGTGCGCGTGCGTGCGTGTGTGTGTGTGTCAGGAATGCTTTCACGTAGAGGTCAACCGATATGGCTTTTTCTCTGGCCAATGCCGATATTTAGAAATCAGGGCAGCTGATGGCCGATATGTTAGGCCGATTTTCTATATGTACATAATTATCAAAATGTTCTCATCATTAGCAGATATTTTAAATGTAAAAATGTCACTATTTAAGTCAAAGTCTTTTAAAAAAATTATGACTGGTCTTTCTGAAGAGTTTTACAACCTCCTCTGCACCATGCATTTATCAGACACAGATATTACCTGACACTCTTCTGTCATCATCTTTGATCAGTTTTTTACCATGGCTTTTATTGCTTTGTAGGATAAAATCCTTATTTGGTAGACCTGATAAAATATTTATTCATCATAAAGTTAACATAGTAATAAATGTCTATGTTTTTTAGTTGAGACTGTTATTTAGGGCAAATCTTTCTAAACAGATTTACATTCTCCTTTCTGAGGCGCTAAAAGTGTCTGATTGTGCTGACAGTGACGTCTTGTGAGTTTAGTGTTGGGACAGATCTGTTGTTTCAACCGTTCATTCAAACGAATCCGTTCAAAGGAGTCAGTTCGCGAATCGGACGCATTGTGTTGTAATCCAGGCTGAGCAGCGCAAAACTGTAAACAAAGTGTTACTGTAACAACACGAAAAACATTTCCTCGGTGGATATGATTTGGTCTTCCGACCTTTCGCCATCGAGTCAGTTTTGTTTTGAGTAATAAAAGCAGGGAGACAGTTTAAAGATAGAACTGTCTCCCCGCTCTCCAGTAACGCATAACTTATGTTGTTATGCAGTTTTAAAATTCAAAATACGAACATGTCTGGATGTAGCATTTTTTTGTGGAGGGAGGTGCCCTTTTTTTTAGGTTAGAGCAACTGCCCCTTAAAATTCCTGTGCACGTCCCTGATGCTTAGTTACTGTTGAACGGGAACACGATTGATTGCATTATGCTGTCAATCACTGAGTGAAATATTTTTTTTATTGTAAATTTTAGAGAAACAGTTGTTACAAGTCTGTATACATTTCTGTGTGTGTGTGTGTGTGTGTGTGTGTGTGTGTGTGTGTGTGTGTGTGTGTGTGTGTGTGTGTGTGTGTGTGTGTGTGTTTTTAAAATGTTCGGGCAGTTCCGGTGTAAGTTGCTTGAGAAGATGAAGTCACAGATCCATGTCGTTCGTCCGCCATATTGGAAACCTTAAAGTTTCACAGGTCACAAATTTTGTCCAAACTTCACGAAATTCCACGTACACGATCCTTGGACCAAGCCTCACAAAAGTTACTAGAAGGATTTTTGATTTTCGGAAGCGTTTGCCCGTCACAGGCCAAACTAAATGTGCGTGGACGCCGCCAAAACAGGAAGTAGTTTATATCTCAGGAATGATTTCACGTATTGAAACCAAACTTTGTACATGAATTTCGGTCTCCAATGTGAGGATGCACAACATCAAAAGAACAATTTTTTTCCTAAAATTTTACGCTGCCAAACAGGAAGTAGTTTATATCTCAGGAACGCTTTTACGTATTGAAACCAAACTTTGTACATGAACTTGGGACTCCAATGTGAGGATGCACAAACTAAATCGGCGGCACCAGAGCAAGCACACTTTTGCAGTTCGTCCCGAAATGCATTTTCTAGTTTTTATTTGTTATCTGACAAAGACACCAAGGTAACCTACAGTGTGCATTAAAAATTGATTGACAGGTCTGTCTCAAGAAAAATGTGCCTTTCGCCAGCCACACAGTGTCGCAAGCACTCTTGGCAAAGAGAATGGTTTGGAAAAGGACTTTGATGCAAAAACACATTTATTTCAAATGACCAGAGGCACACGTGAAAATTTTAGACCCGCTCGGGTTGAACCTCTGGTTTCCGGATCAAAGTGGACCCGTGAAGACCTCTAATTCAAATCCAGTTCAAGCTGATGAAGAAGCAGATTTGTATTATTTATTTAGATTTGATGCATATTTCTTGTAGGGTCTCTTGTCTGGCACTGTTTGCACTAGGTTGCATGCATGCACTTTATGTGGCTAGGTTAAAAAATTGATCTCAGTGTCTGTATGTAGCATCAGGGTCCTTATTTCACTACATACTGCGCTGCTTTATGGTTGAAATGACAATAAAGCATCTTGCCTTGAAAAAATAGCTTTTAACAGCTATGAGAGAGATCGTCATCTCACTTGAGCTTGTGTGTTTATTCACACAGGACGGACAGTCGAGAACCGTCCGACAATTCCAGTTCACCGATTGGCCGGAACAAGGAGTTCCAAAGTCAGGAGAAGGTTTCATTGATTTCATCGGACAAGTGCACAAAACCAAGGAGCAGTTTGGTCAGGACGGACCGATCAGTGTCCACTGCAGGTGTGTCAAACTAACTCAACATCCACATTTACATGGATTTCCGTGGAAAACTCTACGGATTTAATGCCTGTCACAAGCACACATATCCCACACGTCATCATTAACAAGTACATAAACCCTTCACGTGCTGTTCGCTCTGAGCGTTTTTAATGATGGAGAATGAACCATTTCATATTTGAGATGAAATAAGATTTACAGCAGATGTGTCAGTCAGCTCTCAGCACATCATCATTTCAAATTTGTTTACAAAACGAATGCTCTTGTTATGTTTATTATAAAGTTATTTATACATTACATTGTAAAAATGATGAAATTATCTTCATACATGCTATGAAGTGTATTAACACAAGCTTTTTTATTCTGCTATAATATATAACACTATAAACAATAATGCATGTACATTTATATACAAAATATAATTCTGTCTTGACATGCACATTATCTGGCTCATGTTGGTCCAGTTTAATTCGGAGGACTCATTGGCTCGGTGTATTAACTTTCATTTTTTTTTAGATTTTTTTTAAAGATGCAAGTCTTTAGAGTCTAAAAGAGAGGTTTTAGCTTAAAATACCCAACAGATAATGTGAAAATTGTATGTAGGTACAAGCAAAAATGTGCCGCACATGCAGGGGCGTCATGCACCAATTTTTTTTTAAGGGGGCACAGCTCACAGAAATGTGTGCATACACAGACATCAAACGAAATATTATAGAGCTTTCAGTCTTTTCCATGGCACTTACATTTCTAACAATCTGAAAACCCCTGCTTTCATGCAAAAACATCCAAAATAAAATTGATGACTAACTTTCATATCAAATACTATTCAATCGGAATAATGACATATTGGTATCATATTTACATCTGAAACGGCATGTTTTATTTATTAAAGTTTTAATAAATGACTTGTTTAATTGTGTCATTAATGCATTTTGCACGACAACTGCATTATCCTATAAAATTAATGTAATTTTAAATCCATTAAGTATATAAACAACAAAAATGACATTAAGCTATAGCCACGTGAGTTTAATGTTCGATAATGATTTAATATTTTTTTTTAGATAAAATTATTAGAGGAACGGATTTTGCATAAAATTTTACCTCATTTGTGAGCATGTGTGATTCCGCGCCCCCGTGAACTCTGGTGAACTTTGGCGTTGTACCAAAAAGATGAATCTAGATATCTCTACTAATATAACGTCGAGACTGTCACATTTAAAACCATACATTTTCTACACAGATGAGGTTAAACTCCACATTACCATACTGGGGTTTGAAAATGCTGTGAGCATTTCTTACACATTTTAATTCCTCAGATAGCAAAATGCAACAGCAAAGAGCCCGTGAGCGAGCTGAGACGCTGATGATGTCTGCGACTGCGCTGACTGCAGCGCCAGACGTCAGCATAATGAAAGTAATGTAACACGATCAAAACGGCAAAAATCTCTGAAAAGTGACAAAGATGCAGCACAGAATTGATAATATTGTGCATATTAAACAGATTAAAAGTCAAATAACAGATTAATGGACACTTCTTAGTTTTTGAGGTTCCATTCAAAATCTATTTTATCTATCAAAAAAAAACAAGGGGACACGTGCCCCCTCTGCTTGAATGGGCATTACGCCTCTGTGCACAAAAACATATATGCACACACACGTGTCAACTATAAACACCTTGTCTTTTGTTTAGGGACATGCACAGCAAGTATAAACAATATTTAACCCTTAAAAAACTCTCTTTCTCTCAGTGCGGGTGTGGGCAGGACAGGAGTCTTCATCACGCTCAGTATAGTTTTGGAGAGGATGCGTTATGAAGGTGCTGTCGACATCTTCCAGACTGTCAAAATGCTGCGAACACAACGACCAGCGATGGTGCAGACCGAGGTATCGCACGACACCACATCTACAGATATAAACACACATTAATCCCAGATGATTAAGCCTCATAAGAAAGATTGAGACAGCTGAACACAAACTGAAAGAAAGTCTTTGTGTGTTTTTCAGGATGAATATCAGTTCTGTTATCAGGCCGCTCTCGAGTACCTTGGAAGTTTTGATCACTATGCAACATAGGAGAAGAAGAAGAGCGATATTTCAAGACCTTTCCCTTCGACAAACCCACGAACATTTGCTTGAACTGAAACAAGCTACAGACAGACAGACAGACAGACAGACAGACGACTACACAACAGAGGAAATGAATAAACTGACCAGATGAGTTTCTCTCTGTCAACACGCAAACTATTACCTCAGTGTTCATATATTGATATTAATGTTGTGGTTGGCTTTTTAGAAATATTCAACTGTGGATGAAGTTCTTCTTCGTAACAAGAGGAAAAATATTACATGTAAAAATCTATTTAAAACAAAAAAAAACAAAAGCCTGGAAAATTGCTGCACCCTTCAAAGGGGGGATTTCTTCAAACTGTATTTGAATTCGGTGACGGGAGGTAAACGTGTCTCTCGTTTCCATCGTGAACGGAGGCCGATCTCGAACCTTCTGTGCCTGACGGAGAGCTCAGGGGAGCCGCCATTCGACCCGCGTGATATAATCCTGTCTCTCGATACGAGCCGTCCGGCGTCGACAGAACTGCTGTGAATACTGTATTTTCATGATGTGTCTCTATAACTATATGCTGCTTTGACCGTGTTTGGAAAGCAAAGGGATTTTTTAACAGCTTCAGTCTAGTTCTGTATCATGTTTCTTTACTCCCGTGGCATAATGCTCTCTGTTTATATACAGTACAGTACAGTATGATCAAATCATTCACACTACGCTCTGTTATATTGAGCCCAGATCATAAAGTCTTAAAAAACCCGAACGATCATTAACGCCCGTTTCTTTGATATCTTCTCTAACCTAAACCAAATGATAAAACCGATCTCTTCCTATCATGTTTAGTTTAGTGAATCGTGTTGAGTAGCACAGGTTAAGAGATCTCCAGATCTCCGCCAGACGAGTAAAATGAGCCTTATCGTTGTTGTCAAATATTTAATCGACCTCATTTTATTATTTCTTCTTTTTTTATATATTATGCTTGAATTTTTAAGGATCTATTTATTTATATGCTTTTTATTGCAATATAATTGGTGAGCTGTGATGTAGTTGGCAAGCTAACGTGACTGGTCATAGCTCATGTGTACAGTGTTGTGCTTTGTAAACCGGATATTTTGATATTTCTGTGTACTGATTGTTCTAGAGAAAGGAAACGGCACACGGCCCTCGGGAGCCCAAACCTTACCCAATCAGCTGGAACTTTCCCCTTTCCGACCAGACAGTGCGGTCCTTTACTGGTTTATAATCCTTCGAGCCGGACCCATGATAAAACCTCATGTTTCGCATCAGCATTCGTGACATTATGAGTCAGATGAAGCGAGGATAGATTTCAGGCTGTTCAGATAAGCACACAGAGAGATTTCAGCTCCTCACATGTGAAGGTCAGGTTTAAAACCACAGCAGCACACTGAAAATGCACAAGAATAACACAGCTGACTGCGCAGACGCAGCTCAAAGACACTGCGGACTGCGCAGACGCAGCTCATTGAGAGTGCCCTACAGTAGCACAGCAGTACCGTGGTATTTTTTGCGGTGTCATGATATAAATCTTGAGCATTTGGTGCTTGACTGAAACACAAACCCTTCATTGGTTCGTGTGCTGAATGTCTCGGTAAAGGCCAATAATCATCCGGCTGATAAATGAATATAGACACAGATATTATCTATCATAGTACAGCACAGTAGCAGAAGAGTTTAAGCACACTGAGAGAAATCAGGACTCGCACATGAATTAAACATTTAATGTTTTTAGATGAAAGCACACATGAAAAATCCCTGAGTCAATAAATATGACAGATGAAGTCAATGAAATGATGATTAAAGGGCCGCGTGCTTCTATAGATCGCTTACATTTCTCTGCTTATTCATTTAATATCATGTATGTAGATACGTCGACTTTGTATTAAAAGAGAATGACTGGATGAAATACTGAAGTGAATGTTGTGTCTGTTTCTTCAGATTTAATTGATATCAGATTTAATATTACATGCAGCCGCGGGTCAGACTCTCACCAGTAAACACATTGAGCATGAAAACTTTTAATTAATGTAATGTAACACGTTTACATTCATTCAAACACATGAACATAGAAAAAACATCATCATCACAACACAAGTACACAACACCAGCAAATACAGAAGCGTACTACAAACCCATATGGCATATACATAAATATATTTAAATGTAATTTTTAGTGCTGTGGGCAAAGATTAATCGCGATTAATCGCATACAAAATAAACGTGATTATTGGTATAATATATGAGTGTGTGCTGTGTCTAATTATTATGTATAAATATATACACACACATTCATGTATGTATTTAAGAAACATTTACATGTTTATATATTTTTATTTATATTTTTATATAATCTATATTAAATATAAATAAAAAATGATATATAAATAAAACAATTCTGAAATGAATATATAAATGTGTGTGTGGTTAAATATACATAATAATTAGACACAGTACACGCACATATATTATGCAAAAAATCACTTTTATTTTGTATGCGATTAATCGCAATTAATCTTTGCACAGCACTATTTTAAATATAATTCAAAATGCACAAAAAATATATTTGCTGAATATTTTTTTTAAATGTCAATTTTTGTATATTCTGATATATTTTAAAGCATATAAAAATATATTTAGTCCTCCATATATTTCAATCCAAGAAATATATTCACATCACATTGGAAAAAACACTTACAAACCTGTAAAAATAAGTTTGAAAAGGTTATTAAATATATTTTAACTGCAAAAATAGTCCAAATTAACTTCATTGTTAATAAAATGTATTTGGCATATATTAAAAAGATATTTTTGGATAGAGAAATAATTTTTTGCTGTATGTTAATGCACATAACACAGCCAAATAAAGTTACGTAGCAACTATCTAGTCTACATTGTAAAAAATAAAAGTTGGATTAACTTTAAAAAATTACCTTAATTGGTTACACCTAAAAATGTTACGTTTTTCAACTAAAATTCTTACTTTAAAGTTAATTTTTTTAATATTTTAGGTGTCACCAAGTAAAGTCGTTTTTCAAACATTTTATTAGGCCTACCTTAAATTTTTTACTTAAAATGAAAAAAAATTAGGTGTTACCAAAAGTTTTTTTTTTTTTTAATTTTATTTATTTGTTTATTTGTCAGGGACAATGCAGAGAGGCACATTGTAACAGGTTACAATAACTTGAACAGATGTGTAACCTATATAGTCAAAGTCTTTGAAGTGTTGCTCATGATGGATGGAAGAATTTTTCTCTGAGATTGTACTGCTGATAGATAAAAACATTTAGAGATCTTTTAGTTCAGAAGTATATTTCAGGTATTTGTACAATGCTAATCTGAGACACATGACCTGTCAATCATTCACAGAGGTGAACATGGACAACAGAAGACATGCAAAGAATCTTAAATGTTTGAACATTTGCAGTATTTACAGTTTTAAGACTTCACATTGATAACCTGAAACACTGCTCCTCGAGACTCAAAATGAGGAGAGAAATCAGAAACAAAAGCAAGAATCATTTTTTATTGTTTTTTAAAAACAGGACATATTTTGATTTATTTGTTCAAAGTACTTAAAATCATTTTAAAGGACAGACGGATGAAGCTGCAGATTTGAATCGCTGCAATTTAACTAAAAAAGCTTTTGTTTGTTCTGTATTGTAGAAATCGCTTTTTTCTCCTTTGACCGACTTGGCACTGATCTGATCTGACTTCAGTTAAATCTTTAGATCTTAAATGTTTCACATTGAGAACTTGTATATAATCTATCTGTGTGAAAGTTTGTGTTGAACAAAAGCAGAAAAACACTTGATACACATGATAAACACACACACAGTGATAGGCAACACCACACTTACACTTATGCATTTGGCAGATGCTTTTATCTAAAGCAGTGCATTACAAGCTATACATTTATTTAATAACGTGTGTTCCCTGGGTTCAACCCACACTTAAATAGAAATTACTTCATTTTTAAAGTGCATGAATATTTTTTCAAGTGAACTAAGTTAGGTAAAATTGCACTGCGCTAGTAAAAACACATAATTAAAGGTGCAGGGTGTAAATTTTAGCGGCATCTAGTGGTGAGGTTGTGTATTGCAACCAAGGGCTCGATCCACTGCTCACCCCTGGCTTTTGAAACACATAGAGAAGCTACTGTAGCCACCACATGACAAACAGGTCATCATCGGAGACAACTTAGTAAAAAAAAGTTTGTCCGTTAAGGGCTTCTGTAGAAACATGGCGGCACAAAATGGCGACTTCCATGTAAGGGGACCCTCTGTGTATGTAGATAAAAACGTCTCATTCTAAGGTAATAAACACATAACGGTTCATTATGAAAGGTCTTTATACACCCCTGATAATATAGTTTTGTATATTATTTAGCATTTTTGTCAAGAGATCCTTCTAAAAATTACACACTGCACCTTTAAAAACACATAAAATAACATTTCATTTTTAAATTTTGCTCTCCAAATGCAGACCCATGCAAAGCATTTTGGGAACTACAAGTTTCCTGTTTAGTTATGTCTACCAAAATCCTTTATGTAGTTTCGAAATAAAATTATTAAGTCAGTTTCCTTCTTACAAATTTAAGTAGATTATACATGATAAAATGAATTTAAATGTACTCGATAATGTGTTCATTTAGAATTACTCACATTTTTATGTTATATTCAACTCAAATTTTAGTTAAAAAACAAGAATACAATTTTTTTGACAGAGATTCCTCATTTTATTTTGTTAAATCTACTACGCCACATAATTATTTTATTTACAGTGCATGACCTTTTGCACTGCTTACGCAATGTTCACTGAGATCC
Source organism: Misgurnus anguillicaudatus (assembly GCF_027580225.2). Lineage (NCBI taxonomy): Eukaryota > Metazoa > Chordata > Actinopteri > Cypriniformes > Cobitidae > Misgurnus > Misgurnus anguillicaudatus. The sequence goes on along the minus strand of NW_027395276.1, from coordinate 4,422,934 downwards.
ACACGAGTGTCCTCCTCACAGACAATCTAATAATAATAATGATGACTTTTATTTCTGTGAACACTCACACGATACAAGGGTGGAGTTTGTATTGTAAACAAATGTTCAACCATTATAACCAAACAATCTAGTACATCTGGTTCAACAATCTAGATAGTTTGAGATGATTATGATGTAACTGATAGTTTTATCAATGCTCATCGTGACTTATTCATTTAAACTTACACACAAAGTTTAAAGTTTCTTCTGATTCAATAATCTTATTGAATAAAAATGTGTGAGCATCTGCTTTGTGTCCTTTATAAACAATTCATCAACAATTACTCATCTGTTTGAATTATTATTATTATTATTATTATTATTATTATAAAACACAGTTCCTGGATTTTGATTTGTAAATACAGTTTTCCAGTAATGCTAAATATATGACATGTTTACAGTAAAACCTTTTCTTGTGCTTCTGTGTAAATCAGCACACATAAACCAAAGAGGCCGATGTCAAAGATGAAATATTTTAGCAGAAAAATGCAATATTTTTCAATGTTATTTGAATGAAACACATAATATTTGTATTATGTACTAACCAGCGTAGGCTCTTGTGATTGTACGTTACACTGGGTTCAGCATAATGCTGCTAAACCAGCAGGACAAACGTGACCATGAACAAACTGATAAAGTTTATCTGATGATGCTCGACTATAGCAGCACATGACACATCTGCTGTCTGATCTCCGTCTTCTTCAGCGCTGAGGATCAGTATTAGTTTTTCACAGATTATTGATTATTTAAATGATGCTGACTTGAGTTCTGTGTTTATTTTGTCTTTCGGTTTCTTCAGATCTTCTCTGGTGGTCTGATATCATCTGTGTTGATGAGTTCAGTCTTTGTCTGACAGCTGATCCGTGCTGCACAATCACACACAGGTTATTTCAATACAATCATGTATAAATCATCAAAGACAAATAAAATCACACAATGTTTCATCCCTACAATCATTGTTTCAAACTTAAGAAGCTTCGAAATAAAGAAAGCATTGCAATGCTAATAAACGCAGACATGCTACCTGTTAATAGGGGTGTGACTTAGAGGTGTTGTGGGTGTGGTTCTGGACCCCCTGGTGGGCGTGGTCAGACCTCTTACTATCTGCTGTGAGGTCTGAATGATGTATGTATATAAAGCTCAGAGCTGTAGGTCTGGAGAACGTGAGAAACATCAATCAGGACTTCATCATGAGTGGAAGCAAGAAAGCCCAAAGGAGATTTTCTCTGGACAGCTCAGGGTGAGTGAGTCTGTTTACATACATTTTATTATTCTTTGAAGTATATTATACATACAGAGAAAAACATATGTGAGTCAGTTCAGGCCTGGATCAATGCATGAATGTAAATGCCTCATGCATGCACAGTAAATTCATACATTACTGCAGTAAAAGATGAACCCGCTGGCTGCTTGTCACAAATAGACTTTGGGATAAATGTCATGTTTGCATTGTCTTGCAGGTTTGTATATGCGTGTGAGTTTCCATAGACGCTCACTGGAGTAAATCGGTTTTGAGTTGCCCATGAACAATTGAAAACCTGTTAAACCAGTGCCTGGAGTGTAATCCAGACTTGACCTCAATGTGCTGACATGAATTTTGAACTTTAGCAAACAGAGTTATGTGTGTGTGTGTGTCAATGAAGACAAAGCATTTTTGAGTTGTTCATTGTAGATGTAAGACATGAGATAGTTGTGATGTCCTGAGGATTATTTATAAAGAGAACACTCATCTGGAGACAGTAAGTTTAAAAACGTATAAATCTGAGGTTTTTAAGTGTTATTTGTGTTTTAGATCAACATACACACATAAATGTGCTTGAAAGTTTTTTGTCAGTGATGTCATAGAAGAATCATTCGATATCTTTATAGAGACTTTTAGACAAAAATGGTTATTTTATGGCATCATGACGCACTTTTATTTTTAGGAGCATATTTTTTATTTTGATTGTTTAAGGTATTTTATTTAAGATAATTTAGCATCACTACAGCAGAATTTGATGATGTTTGTTATGTTTAAGCTGTCATCAGGGGTCCAGGTCTCATAATGAAGAAGCCCAACCTTTATTTCTGTCCCAGACCTCATGAATTTTAGCAGCGGCTCTTTAAAAATAGCAAAGCATGTGCACAGGTTAGTTTGTTTCTTTTGATAACTTATCTGTGCATTGTTGGTATGTAAAATCAGATAGAACGTTGTTCTGGAAACATTAAGAACATTCTGGATGTTATATATCATGACAGCTTTAACCAGCTTTAAGACGTGATTTTTTTGTGATTAGATTTAGTAATGTTACAGTCTCACTCAACTAAAAAGATCAGACTGAAAACATATTGGAGTGACAGCGAGTATTTTCAAATTTCTTCATGACTGTACAAATCCCTCAGATACCACTGTTCTGAAGTATTGTCCTGATGTATTGTACCTAAGTATTTTCCCAAGGTATAGCCATGAGGCATTGTCCCGATGTGTCACCCCAAGGTATCACCTGGACGTATTGTTCTGATGTATTGTCCCGATTTATTGTCCCTACAGGTGGTAGGTGTAGGTGTTGTCCGAGGTATCGTTCAGAGGTATCATCCGGAAGTATCATCCCAAAATATATGTGTCCTTATGTATTGTCCCGATGTAATGTCCTAAGCTATTGTGACAAAATATTGTCTCGATGTATTGTCCTGAGATATTGACCTGATGTATTGTCCCGATGTACTGTCTTAAGGTATTGTGGCGAAGTATCGCCCCGACGTATCTCCCTGAAGTATCTTCCAGAGGTATCGTCCTGATGCATTGTCCCGAGTTATTGTCCAGGGGTATTGTCTCAAGGTATCGCCTAAAGTATTGTCCTAAGGTATTGTGCCAAAGTATTGCCCTGAAGTATTGTCCAGATGTATTGTCCTGATGGATTGTCTTGACGTATTGTCCCGATGTATTGTCCTGAGGTATTGTCCATGGATATTGTCTTAAGGTATCGCCCCGAAGTATCGCACCAAGGTATTGTCCAAATGTATTGTCCCAAGGTATTGTCCTGATGCATTGTCCCAAGGTATTGTGCCAAAGTATTGCCCTGAGGTATCTCCCTGAAGTATCTTCCAGAGTTATTGTCATGATGAATTGCCCGAGGTATCACACCGAGGTATTGTCCAGATATATTGTGCCGAGGTATTGTCCTGACGTATTGTCCCAATGTACTGTCCCACGGTATTGTCCTAAAGTATTGTCCTAAGGTTTTGTGCCAAAGTATTGCCCTGAAGTATTGTCCAGATATATTGTCCAGATGTATTGTCCTGATGCATTGTCCTGAGGTATTGTCCTGATGTATTGTCCTGAGGTATTGTCCTGATGTATTGTCCTGATGCATTGTCCTGAGGTATTGTCCTGATGTATTGTCCCGAGGTATTGTCCTGAGGTATTGTCCTGATGTGTTGTCCTGAGGTATTGTCCTGATGTATTGTCCCAAGGTATCGTCCCGAGGTATTGTCTCAAGGTATTGTCCTAAGGTATTGTGCCGAAGTATTGCCCTGAGGTATCTCCCTGAAGTATCATCCAGATGTATTGTACCAAGGTATTGGCCCGAAGTATCGCCACAAGGTATCGTTCTGAAAAATCTCCTGAAGTTTAGTACTGAAGTGTTGTCCTGAAGTATCCTAGTAAAGTATTGTCTATCAGTGTATCTGTGTGTTTCTAGATGGATCTTCAGTGTGATGATTGTTCTCTGTTCATCTAGATATCATCTGGATGTCTGTGAAATTAGAAGCAACATGTTGAGAAGATCATCAGAAGGAAAGAACCTCCACAGTCCTGATAAAGAACATCTGGAATTTATACAGCACAACATCAGCACACAGAAGAGAAGCAGGTGAATATCAGTTCAATGTGAGGTGCTTTTTATATAACTGTCTAATTGTGCATTCAGACCGCCACCGGCGAGAGCGTCAAATAAAAGCTCTGGCTGCCCTGCCAACGACTCTAAAGAAAAGTTGTAGTGGACGCTCTGACGCTCGAATGCATTCTCTGAACTCCTCTCAGGCGGAGCTTTCCGCCTTCCGATTAGTTCCCACCAAACATTTCCGCCTTCCGATTGGTTGCCGCTGAACCGCGTCATATCTCATTACCATGAAGTTGAGCTGATTTCAACTCTCCTCGACGCTCACGCTGTACATGACGCGCCGATGCTCGCCGGAGTTCACCGCCGGCTCGCATTTAAAATGAATGACTTCCTGCCACTTTGACGCTCTCGCCGGTGGTGGTCTGAATGCACAGTAACATTTTCATCATCTACCAAACTCAAAAATGAGCAGGCCGAGAACATGTAGAGTCATAATTGTTTGTAAACACATTATAAATGTCAGATATGTTTTGCTGAAACAAATAACAAAGACTTTGAACTATGTAGTACTGAATTGTGGAGTCACACTGTTAAACTTCTTTCACCATTTCTGTGATAAAAACAGCATTGTTAAGATGAAATTATAAAAACACATGTAACATAAAAGATACACAGAAATGGATAAACATGATGTGGTAACTGAATACAGTATTTTATCTTCTTAACAAAGTCTTTTTGTGCTTGCATTTGGCTGTTGTCTAATGATATTTTATAGCACAAACGTTATTCAGTCGTTTAATATTGTCCAGGAGTTTTCTTTGAGCTCCTCACTATGATAACATCACCATGTTTTTATTTGACACTTCAGTTTCTTTTTTGCATGCCTATGTGTTTATCATTGATTGATGTGTATATACAGTGGGTTGTCTCAGATGATTGATGTGTGTGTATGTACACGTTTCTTAGATCCACAACCATAGAGGAGGAAAGTTTGGATCAGCCCGATGGACTTCTGCTTTGTACCGTGAGTTTGCTCTTCATGCACCGCTCTGTTTGTTTGACTGAAAACTCTCACGTGTTTCTTAGATTCTTTCCTCTCTGATTCAGAGTTTCAAGACCCACAACAAAACATTTCACAAACTCTTTCCTGACATTCCCAAGACGGAAGATCTGGAACACGGTAAGATCCTGAAGGGAATTCTGTGATCACAAACATAAATCTCTCATTTGTTTTTTCTTAGATTTGAATAATGATGTCTTCTGTTTTTCATCTCATACGTATCTCCTGAACAATCCGTGTCATTTGCGAGTGAAAATTCAGGCTTGAATACGTTCAATTTGCCGGCTTTAGCAAGCTTGTAGTCTTAATATGAATATATTTATAGCTCAAATTGAGTAAAGAGCGTTTTTTTAACTTACCAGATTGTGCGACCTTACTTTCTTTTAAGCAAGATCTTTTTCATTACTGTTTCTATAAAAGTATGAGGATGTGACGTACAACTCCGAGGTGTCCACATACAGAGACGATGATTTTGTCCTCCATTGTTGTTTCGTATTTCTGCCTCCGCTTGCTACATCGTAATCACGTCATCACTACAGCAAGCTCCTGATTGGTTAACACAACGCAAATATTTGCCAAAGTTCTGTGTTTTCACGCTATTTATGCGAATCACCCATTACAAACCGTCAAACGCCCAAAGCGCTCACTTCATGCCTTGTCATTCATGCCATCAGATGATTATTGCGTCTTTCCATTGACTTAACATGTAAATCACTTGCACTTAATGGGGTGTACACACCAAACGCAAATACGAAGTCAATACAAAGTCAATGCAAAGGCGCAAATAGACGTGAACTGGAGCGGGGTGATGCAAATGGCACAAATTGGGCTGTGCAATTGACACAAAAACACACGCTATTTGACTATTCAACTCAAGTGAAAAATTCATATGAAACAAAGTTAAATTCTGTCAGTAATCTAGAGCAGGGGTGGGCAACTCCTGGTCCTGAGGGCCACAGCCCTGCAGAGTTTAGCTCCAACCCTAATCAAACACAACTGAAAAATCTAAGGTGTGTTCGATATTTGAAATCACCTAAACAAACACGCCCCTACCCCAATAGAATCTGGACCTTCTGTTGATAGACCCGCCCCACACATACGCAACCCGGCATTTGATTTGATTTGATTGGTTATTAGTGTGTTTTGGTAGTCGGCCCGTCTCCTTTTCCAACGCGTTTTTCAAACATCGTGGACTTCGCCTTTAAGGTTGAAGCTAAACTCTGCAGGACTGTGTCCCTCGATGCCCACCCCTGATCTAAAGTTAGGAATGTGATGCTTCACGTTTGGTGTGTAAGCAGCATAACGCTTCATTTGCGTCTGGTGTAAGCGTACCATAACTTCAAGAGAAATACTTAAGACTCCATTTAACTCGCATGTTTTTAAAGCTTTGATTGTGTTTACAGTGTGCAATATAACATGTGTTCATGTTTCACGTGTAAAAAAAACACACAAATTTTCACACAATTTCCTTAACTGTATATTGCTGTTTTCACTGTCCTCAAAACGGTCTGATGTCTTCCTTGTTCTATGAAGTCCCTCTTCAGAAATACGTAACGAGCTCTGATTGTGTAGTTTGTTTAGTGTGTTGTAGTGTGTGTATGTAGCTTAGCTTGCCGTTAGCTTAGCTGGCGACTGACGTATTATTGTGGGCAGAGTTTAGTCAAAAAACTGTTCTAGTGACGTCATTAAAACAGGAAGTAGAGGGCTGTAGTCCAAACCGGCCGTTCACTGTAGGCTTTGAAAGGCAAATTCTATTAAAGAAAATATATCGCCTGGCAGTGAACTTTGACCTTTATCATTTTACGGGTATTATTTATGTTCTAACAGCAACATTACACACTAACTAGGTTTTAAAAAATGGGATCAGGAAGGATGTAACCTTTAAGACGCATGTTTACTGTATGAAGTGTTCTTTATTATCATATATACTCATATATTATCATATATTATCAAACTGTATTTTGATCTGATTCCGTATTTACAGTTTTTACCTGTGGCCTGAAAAAAGAAGTGATTTACCACGGTAAACTCTACGTCTCCCATCATCACGTGTGCTTTCACTCCTCTGTGCTGCTCAAAGAAACTAAGGTGAGAGAAATAAGAGCAGTAAATAAATAGCTATAGTTTAGTTTATCAAGCGCTTCATGATCTCTACAGATTAATGTTTCAATGTGTGTGTGTGTGTGTGTGTGTGTGTGTGTGTGTGTGTGTGTGTGTGTGTGTGTGTGTGTGTGTGGTTGTAGGTTATGATTTTGGTGTCCAGCATTCAGACCATTAAAAAGAAAAACACAGCCAAAATCGTTCCCAATGCCATCGCCATCATTACAGACATACAGAAGGTGCGAGCAGTCTGTCGGAGCAAACACTCATTGTCAGTTTATGAGTTGGTGTGATTCTGTGTATTCATGTAATTTATGTGTGTGTGTGTTGTGTTTACTTTGTGTTTTAGTATCATTTTGTCTCGTTGAGGAATAGAGAAGCATGCTTTAAACTCATCTTTTCGCTCTGTCCACAACTCCAGGTTTGTGATGTTATTGTGTTGTGTTGTATTGTGTTGATGTTTTGATCTTCAGATCTGTGATGTGATTTCTTCTCTATCTACTGTTAGACTGAGAACATCAACAATAACCTGAAGATGTCTGACACAGAAAACCAACATGACGTCACTATTGACACGGTGAGAATACAGATCATTGAGAGTGCTTTACAAATTTACACTTAGTTAGTTTTCTTCATACACATTCCTGGTTTGGTTGGAGACCTGTATACCCTACTGAAAAATCCAGCTAAGACCAGCATAAGCTGGTGAGCTGGTTTTAGCTGGTTCCCAGCTTGGTTTTAGCTGGTTTTGCTGGTGTAGGAAGCTGGTTTTGCTGGTGTAGCAAGCTGGTCTAGCTGTGTTTTGGTCACATTTTAAGCTGGTCTAGCTGGACTTAGCTGATCATGCTGGAATACCAGCTGGCCCACCAGCATGACCAGCTTTGTCAGCCTGGGAGGACCAGCGTAAACCACCTTAAACCAGCTTATGCTGGTTTTAGCTGGATTTTTCAGTAGGGTAGTTTATATAGAGTAGTAAATGCATGTGAATGATGGTGATGTGGTTTTATTTTTGTAGATCTCCAGCCTGTCGAGTTACGAGGAGAACGCTGATGATCACAAACTTTCTCCTACTGAAGAGTTTGAGAATCTAAACAACATTAAATCTCTCAACAACAGTGAGTCTCACTAAATACATTCACATTATACTGATCTCTCTCTCTCTATCTCTGTAAAAACATGATATGAGATTATAAAGCTGTATTATATTCATTAAAGTAAGATTGATTAAAGGTTTATTTATCTTCATGTGTTTTATGAATTAGGGGTCTCCTGGGTAACCATGGTAACAGAGAAAATGAAATCTGTCCTGTCCACCAATGACACGCACATCCTCAACAAACTTCTTGTGTTTTATCTGATACTGTAAGTATGAAAGCATTATTTTACAAATCCTGCAGGATATTTGCACACAACTTCATGTGTATTTTAGGCAGTGGCCAATTTGTATGAATTCAGTGTTAGGTTTTTGTATGATTTGTTTTTACCAGTGATGCACTGTTTAAGGGCGGGGTTAGGGGCGGAGTACCATTATTGTTTTTTATATAATTGTGCTGTTCACCTTGTAAAATCTGTATGAATTTCCAAAAGATCACAAGTGGTATTCTTGACGGACTGAGATTGAGAAACAGTTCAATTCTGAATGGAGGTCATTCTCTAACAAATCATTCATACATCCGAATGATTAAATTAATAAAGTGTGTAAATGATGCCGTTTCTGTTGGATTATCAAACACTGTTTCACTTTCAAAAGCTTGTAAACTGAACGAGCCCTCAATGAGCTTCCAGATAATTTCCGTCAGATTCTGTTTAAAGAAAACATGACGTGATATAAACTCAGTAAGTGTCACATCTTAAACTTTCACTATGAGCGTTTACTCTTCATCATGTGAGGTGTTTAGTGGTATGTGGTTGATCAGGAAGAGAATAATCTTCTTCTATAGACTGATGGTCATACTGATACTGAACTAAAGACGACTACAGGAACATCTATCTGCAGGCACGTGCACACATAGACATCAAAGGGGGCTTGAGCACCTGCCCTTTTTATTCCTGGAGAGAAAGTGCCCTTTTTTTCTGGGGTGCTTTTTAAAAAAAAAAAAGATATTTATTCATATAACAACTGATGTTTGTTGTTCTTGTGTTTTTTACTTGTTGCTTATTTAATTTAACATGAATTTATTCAGGAATCATTTAAATGAGATTTAAACTCTTATATAAAGAAAAATAGCGCTATTTGTGGCACACAAACGGTTAACAGATGAGTCCCGCTTCCAAAATTCACATCGCTAATATGATTGGCTTTACCTTTCCTTAGTCCCGCCTCTCTAACTTACTTCGCTTTATGATTGGTGTGTCTACACTCGTGCTGCATCATTCGCGCTTCAAGCGCCAAAGCTCAGCCGAACGAGACGCGATCATGTGCATGATTATGCAGGCAGCTACCGGTAAGTGTGTGAGGAAGAAAGCATTCTTATATTAACAGTTTTATGCACAAAATATGGGACACGTTGTTACACATAACGATTCAGGGACATTGTTTTCCATCCCATATTAACCTGAAGAGTTGCAAACTTGTAACAGTGTAGTTTATGTAGTTTAAACAGACTGCTCATAAAATAATAAAGCACAAACAATAAAATAATTGCTAACTGCAGTAGTAAGCTTTTTTTGTTTGCGTTTTTTGTAATGGCTGTTAAATAAGTATAATGTGTTATACTGGAGTGATGTAGTAGATTGGGAAGAAATCTGATGGTTCAGTATTTTACTTGCCCAGTCAGAATTTTCACTGACATCACAAAAAAGTAAAATATAAAATACAAATAAAATAGGCCTAATCTATATTTGTTGTTTCTGACATGTGTAACCCTAATAAATATGAAATCTAAGATTTAAGGTGCCATAGGATGTGTTGTCATAATATGTTAAATTGTTCTTTGACAATTACATAGAAGGTATGTTGCTTTATTAAGTGCAAAAATTATCCAGAAACATTTTTACATGTCTACTTACAACCCTAGAATTTGTCATTTTAATTAAATGGTCTATTTTTGCCCTATTTGAAAGGGTCATGAATAATAATGTTGAGCTCTGCTCTGAGGCTCATGCCAGAAGCTCATATTAGTAAACAGACCTTATATTTTGAGCCCTTATCAGACAAAAATACATTCTGAGTAACAACTAATCAGCTAAACGCTAGCATATGATATAGCATTTATTGGCATGTAGCGCTAACTCAGCAGTCACAACTTTGTTTTTAGCATTTTAACAAATTTGTAATTAATGTGTAATTTAATGTTTTCAAAACATGCACATTGTGTAATGGTTTCCTTTGCTGCTCTATAAACCTAGAATCAGTGTTGCCAACTATTTTCAATGGAAAGTAGCTAAAGCTTGCTTGGAAAGTCGCTAAATGTCGCTAGATTACGTCATTGCGTCATTTGCATAACAGTGACGTCATCACGTCGCATTTGCATCCTTACTACATTGGCTGTTTTCATGTTTCTCTTTCTCTCCGAACTGTCAAAAATGTTATTTTAATACACATGAATGCCTGAAAATGTTTTCTCGTTTGTTTATCTGTTATGTTCTCATAAAACGAAATGTGTGTATGTTCATGTTTATATGGCCAAACAGTCCAGTTTCAAAACATACACTGATAAATGATGGGAAACGTTGTTTTGTTGGTAAATAGCCCATTAACGCGTCAGCTCCGTACAGTTTGTCTGTTCTAAATGTGCTGCTGCTCAGCTCCCTCAAGTACATTTATTTTATGTACAGTGATTCATTTTATTCAAAGACCATTTTACATTTACATCTTGCCATTAATGCACGATTATGCCGTCTGGACGCGGATAGATAACCACTTCTCCTGCCCTGACTGCAGCTGGGAGAGACTATGCTCTGCTGAGCGAGGACTAGACCGCCTGTAAATGCTTTGGGACGTTTGGGACGGGGGTGGAGCCCACAGAAGCAGCGGTAGCTGCTCATTGAGAAGAGTGAATGTCACGTAAAAAGTCTCCAACAACGCCAGAAATGATGTTTTATATAAACAAGGTTTGGGAGGAGCTGATCAGTCAATGAACTCGGCTGGCTTTCAATCATTAATCAATGAACATGGCTGGCTCTTAATCACTAATCAATGAACTTGGCTGGCTCTCAATCACTAATCAATGAACACGGCTGGCTCTCGATGATTAAGCAATGAACACGGCTGGTTATCAATCACTAATCAACACAACAACTTAGTACCAGCTCTATAAATAATCATAGAGTCCTTACCCTCAATTCTCTGGGACATTATTGCAAGATGTCCAGTCAAACAAACCCAGCACAGGAAATTAGCCATACCACACAGGATTATCTCGGGCCTTCCGACAGCGGTCGGGATGTTTCAATCAAGCCCGAGGCCTCCCCACAGGCCGGGCGATCTTCCCGCATTGCTTCACGAATCCCGAGGAGAAAAGGACCGTCTCCTCGCACCCCGCAGAGGCGCTCCCCACCATCACCGGCATCTTCATACGCTTCTGCTTCTCCAGGAATCCCCGACATCAAGAAATGGTCCATCCTAGGCCTCGAACTAGCTCTTGAAAATGCAGATATTCCATTCTCACGTAAACAAACAAAGGCGCAACTGTTCAGCCTACTCCGCGATAGCCGGAGGGCTACTCAACCCCCGCAAACAGCCGTGACAGCAAGCTCTGACTCCTCGTCTCTGCAAGCACGGAGTACACCGTACACCCGAAAGACACCAGGGAAAACACGGAGGTCTCAAAGACACCGCATGAAGCCATCAGCTAGCCTGGGTCGCCGGCCGATGTCTCCAGCAGCCAGCTCACAAGCGAGTCAGCTAGCAAGCCAGCCAGACAGCGCGAACATGCTTCCGCTCACGGCAACGGCTTCGCTCCTCCCACTGCCGCTTCTTTCTCCCGGCCAATGGCCTGCTGCCCCTCCGTCTCTCTATCACACGGGGTTGCGTTCAGCAGCAGCGCCGGCCGCATCTATTTTTCCTTCTCACATTTCTCCCATTTTTTCCGCAGGAGCTGACACGAGCGCGGCAACGGCTTCGCTCCTCCCACTGCTGCTTCCTTCTCCCGGCCAATGGCCTGCTGCCCCTCCGTCTCTCTATCACACGGGGTTGCGTTCAGCAGCAGCGCCGGCCACATCTATTTTTCTTTCTCACATTTCTCCCACTTTTTCCGCAGGAGCCGACACGAGCTCGGCAAAGGCTTCACTCATCCCACTGCCGCTTCCTTCTCCCGGCCAATGGCCTGCTGCCCCTCCGTCTCTCTATCACACGGGGTTGCGTTCAGCAGCAGCGCCGGCCACATCTATTTTTCTTTCTCACATTTCTCCCACTTTTTCCGCAGGAGCCGACACGAGCTCGGCAAAGGCTTCACTCATCCCACTGCCGCTTCCTTCTCCCGGCCAATGGCCTGCTGCCCCTCCGTCTCTCTATCACACGGGGTTGCGTTCAGCAGCAGCGCCGGCCACATCTATTTTTCCTTCTCACATTTCTCCCATTTTTTCCGCAGGAGCCAACACGAGCTTGGTAACGGCTTTGCTCATCCAACTGCCGCTTCCTTCTCCCGGCCAATGGCCTGCTGCCCCTCCGTCTCTCTATCACACGGGGTTGCGTTCAGCAGCAGCGCCGGCCACATCTATTTTTCCTTCTCACATTTCTCCCACTTTTGCAGCAGGAGCCGACTCGAGCGTGAGGATGCCTCCGCTAACGAGTCAGGCCCCGGTTTTCGCTGCAGGAGCCGACACGAGCGTGAGGATGCCTCCGCTAACGAGTCAGGCCCCGGTTTTTGCCGCAGGAGCCGACACGAGCGTGAGGATGCCTCCGCTAACGAGTCAGGCCCCGGCACCCTCTATGACTTTTCAACCTGATATTTTCGCCCACGGATCGACCCAAAGCGTGAGGCTGCCTCCGCAAGCGGCTCCAGCGGCTTCTTTTTCTGTTGATTCTGTTCCCCAGACCCGTCAGCCTTTCACGCTGGCTACCGCAGCACCAATGCCCATCCCACCCAACGCATTGGCCTTGGAACCTCCCCTTGTCATCAATTCCATCAGGCAACAGATCCTCGCAGAAATTGAGGCAGCCCGCATCAGAAGCGGATCTTCCCCCAACACTAGTGCCTCCCTATTCAACTATAATATTCCCTTAAATCATCCACTCAAAGACCTTCTTACCGCCTCTCTAGATACTATACTCCAAGCAGTCTCAATGGGAACTCTTCAAACCTATCTGACAGCTTGGAGAAGCTTCAGAACTTTCCATCATTTACACCAGATCCCTTTAGCCAACTTCTCTCTACTTACTATAACATCATTCATATCGTACCTGCATAAAGTCAAACACCTTCGAATCAGCACAATTAAAGGGTATATGAGCGGAATCCAATTTTTTCACAAACTAATGTTAGGTTCACCCTCAACTGCTATCACTAATCCCCAGACCGCCATGCTTTTAAAAGGTATTGAAAAAACCCAACCCAAGAGTCCAGATCCCAGGTTACCCATAACCATAGAAATCCTTTCAAAATGTCTTGCCACTCTTCGCAAAGGCTACTCCTCAGTACATACTGCCCGAACCCTAGACGCCATGTTCGTGTTAGCCTTTTTTGGTTTTCTCCGCTGTTCAGAATTCACTGTTTCAGCCACCTTTGACCCAAACCTACACCCAACCATCTCTGATCTAGCCATAATAGATGACGAAACCATCTCATTTTTTATCAAACACAGCAAGACGGACCAAATGAGAAAAGGACACCACATATACATTTTCAAAATTCAAACTCCCATCCAACCATACCAAGTTCTCAAAGCTTACACTTCCTACCGTTGCCACCAGATTAAATCCTCTTCCGACCCACTTTTTGGGGATGAATTCAACCGCCCAGTAACCCGCTTTTGGTTTCAGAAGCACCTAAAACAAGTTTTGCTAACATCTGGCTCCCCCCCCATGAATTTTCAAGTCATTTCTTCCGCATTGGAGCAGCCACAACAGCTGCTCAAAACGGACTCCGAGACTCCCAGATACAAACCCTAGGCCGCTGGTCTTCGAAAGCTTTCAAAAATTACATCAGGGCAGATCGTGCTTCCATCAAAGAAGCCCACCAAACACTCACGGCCCAGCAAACGGACATAAGATCACACCGTCACACATAAACCCATCATCACCCTCGATCCACTTCCCTGCCTCCGCAGAAGCTAGTACCGGCAACTCAAGCTGACACCCTCATCAAAATCTTACACAGCCCTACCACAACAGATTCCTTCTCAGATAACAACTGTCGCAGCGCGACCGCTCTTGCAGAAGCCCAAGCTTTTATTTCACTCTCTGCCACAGCAGATGCCTTTTTTAAGCCAGTATCGCAGCAGCGACCGCCCCCACAGGGGCCCGTGCTTCTTTCACTTCCTCTGTCAATAAAACCTTCCCTTTCCAACTCAGGCCAGTATCGCAGCAGCGGCCGCCCCCGCAGGGGCCCGTGCCTTTTCCTCGATCTGCCGCAGCAGTCGACTTCTGAAGCCAGTATCGCAGCTGCGACCGCCCCCGCAGGGGCCCGTGCTTCTTTCACTTCCTCTGCCAATAAAACCTTCCCTTTCCAACTCAGGCCAGTATCGCAGCAGCGACCGCCCCCGCAGGGGCCCGTGCCTTTTCCTCGATCTGCCGCAGCAGTCGACTTCTGAAGCCAGTATCGCCGCTGCGACCGCCCCCGCAGGGGCCCGTGCTTCTTTCACATGCTCTGCCAATAAAACCTTCCCTTTCCAACTCAGGCCAGTATCGCAGCAGCGACCGCCGACGCAGGGGCCCGTGCCTTTTCCTCGATCTGCCGCAGCAGTCGACTTCTGAAGCCAGTATCGCCGCTGCGACCGCCCCCGCAGGGGCCCGTGCTTCTTTCACATGCTCTGCCAATAAAACCTTCCCTTTCCAACTCAGGCCAGTATCGCAGCAGCGACCGCCCCCGCAGGGGCCCGTGCCTTTTCCTCGATCTGCCGCAGCAGATTATTTCAACCTCGAAGCCCGTATCGCAGCGCGACCGCCCCCGCAGGGGCCAGTGCTTCCTTCACATTTTCTGCCCAGCAGTACTGCTCCCTCTGGAGTTTTCTTCTTCCCCAACTACCTCATGTCTGGCTCCTCTAGAGCACAGCCCCATCTCAGGGCACAAACTGCTTCCTTCGCTCCCTTGGAGTCCTACCTTGCTCCTTACAGCACTACCTCACCTATTACCTTTAAAAACTCCCCGCTCTTCTTCAGAGTACAATTTTCTCCCTTCCCTACATATTGGCAGCAGCAGATTTTGCTCCCCCGGAGCCCCCTATATTCTTCAAACTACAGCCTTTGGGTCCAGGCCTCTGCCCCACCTCATACTATCCTTCTCAACCTCTTCACAGCACTTCTCAACAGTGCCCGCTCTCCAGAGCTGCCTTTTTCAATTCTACCCTCTACTTCAGCATTTTCCCCAATGAGGGCCAGCACCTCGCCTTCTCAAGCCAGCCTTCTTTGGGGAATTGTTGTTCAGGCGGCTGTCCTGCACCACCTGCTCTTTTTGGGGATAACCCGGGTCAGGGCACGCCCCAGGCCCGGGGCTCCTTCCCCGGTCAAGGGACGAACGTTCCGAACTCGGGGGGTATTTCCCGAGCTCGGAACCTTCGCCCCGGGACAGCACGCCACTCACGCATATTAGCAGTCCCACTTTATTGTCAGTGAGGCGAACTCGTAAAATGATGTTTTATATAAACAAGGTTTGGGAGGAGCTGATCAGTCAATGAACTCGGCTGGCTTTCAATCATTAATCAATGAACATGGCTGGCTCTTAATCACTAATCAATGAACTTGGCTGGCTCTCAATCACTAATCAATGAACACGGCTGGCTCTCGATGATTAAGCAATGAACACGGCTGGTTATCAATCACTAATCAACACAACAACTTAGTACCAGCTCTATAAATAATCATAGAGTCCTTACCCTCAATTCTCTGGGACATTATTGCAAACCCACCTCCACCCCTTCGCCTCACTACGTACATTTAGCTCAGCACCGGGGATAACCCGGGTCAGGGCACGCCCCAGGCCCGGGGCTCCTTCCCCGGTCAAGGGACGAACGTTCCGAACTCGGGGGGTATTTCCCGAGCTCGGAACCTTCGCCCCGGGACAGCACGCCACTCACGCATATTAGCAGTCCCACTTTATTGTCAGTGAGGCGAACTCGTAAAAAAGTCGCTAGATTTGTCGCTAGTCGCTTTTTTGAAAATAAGTCGCTAAAGGGGTCTGAAAAGTCGCTAAATCTAGCGACAAAGTCGCCAAGTTGGCAACACTGCCTAGAATACTAAGGAGACCATGGTGTCTGTGTGAACTGATTATTTTGTAGACATCTTTTGAAAATTAAACAATTGCGTGAGTTTGAGGAAGATAAAATTAATTAACTTTTTTAATATTTTTTTTAAAAAGGAAGTCAGAATTGTGTTAATATATATACTTTTTGATAAAAAAAAAGAAAAAATATACATAATTATGAAAGGTGCCCTTTATTTCACTTGAGCCCCTGCCCCACAAAATGTCTGTGCACGTCCCTGTCTATCTGTCTTTATATGATTCAGAGCTGCAGGCTGTTGTTGATTCACTTTAATCTTCAGAGTTTTTACCATTCTGTATGATAAAACAAAAAATATATTTCAACTTTAAAGTCCCCATAAAATCAAAACGGGCAATTCTTGTTTTTAATGGAATATCAGTGTTTATTATAAACAATTCATCTATGTAAGTCTTTTTTTATTAAAAATTAATGTGTAAACTTGAATTAAAATCTGAAAATGTACATCCACTTTCTTATGGTGATCCTTCTCTGATGACATCAGCTTGGGCGGAGCATCCGTTAACTTCGCCCCCTCCAACTGTCAGTCTGCTGCCAGTTCCATTTCTGAAAAAACGCATGTTAGTTTTTATATCCAATCAATTCGCAGTGGAAAACACAACCCACACCTGTTATTTTCCTTGTGTGATATTCAGTTTCACCCTCGGAAATTTGGCAAAATACGGATGTAAAACGATCAAGACTTCTGGTTCAGAGAACTTTAGAGCATACAAATTTTCAATTGTTTTTAAATCACAATTTTTTTAACTGAGCAAGCCTACGATAGCCCTTTATGGGCCAACTTCGAGCTAGCCTTAGGGCCCCCGGCAGGTTTTGCTCATTGGCTAAACGTTGGCCCCTTAGCGTTGGCCCCTTAGCGCTGGCCCTGCATGGGCAGCCCTCACTTAGCCCCAAAAAGCCCATACTAGGCCTACACAGGGCCTGCATTATTCATCTACAACATGGCTCTCCGGCATTTTTCCTGGAGGACACCTGTACTGCATAATTTAGATCCAACCCTACTCACCATTATGGTGAAAAGTGTTTGTTTTAGTTGGGCTTGACTCTTTGCATGTTAGTTTTTTCTAGGCATAGTGCAATTCTTTGTGGTGGTTAGTACATGTCAAACATCATCATCATCTAGACAACTGATTTATTAATTTAGTGTCTGCACACTTAAGGGGATCGCACAACGGCTGCACAGCTCAGCGCAGTGCCGCGCCATTCTAAAAAAATGTAACAAATTGTTTTCTATGAGTGTACGCACACCGGCGCGACGCAACGCTGAGCTGCGCGGCCGGTGTGCGATCCCCTTTATCAGAAGCATCTTTCTCTGTCAATAATGTGATGCTACAGTATGAGATCCAGCACTTTCATAGCAGTTCATAGCAATTTGAAACACTAACATTTAAAAATTAACCGCTGTATAATGTAGACACACAAACATCAAGAATCAGAGTATGAATCACAACAATGGTGACAATAAAATGAAAAGCTTTATGCTGCAATGCATGCTGGGTATCAAAAAATTACAAATCTCATCCAGGACTCCCAGAATGCATTACAGCATGAATAAATAATGAAAATTTTTACTATTTTCTTTGTCACCATTGTTGAGATTCATACTCTGATTCTTGACGTTTGTGTTTAATTTACAAAATGGTTCATTTTTTATGTCCACAGTTTTTCATAATCCGTCAGAAGGACAAACTGCTGTGAGATTTCTGGACTTTGCACTGTAATATTGCATTATTAACAGAAAATTAATAAATCAATTTTCTAGATGATGATGTTTGACTTCATGTACTAACAACCACCAAAGAGTTGCACTATTGTCTTTTCTCTGCCATAACAAACATGTCTTGAAGGAAGAGTATCTGATTTGATCCAGAAACATTTTTAGTTATGTTTGCCTCTCATCTGTGAACATGTTTTGCATGCTACTGCGCATATGTTATATTTTTTATGGATTCAGATATGTTTGTATTTGAAAGGATTCAGATATGTTTTAAGATATTTATGAACAAGTATCAATATATACTACTACATCTACACAACTGAAAACGTGCTTTAACTAATTCCGATTTAAAACAGTTGTTTGTCTTGGTTATTTTTGGTAATGTTATTCACTTTGTACTATTAAGTTTTCTCACTGGTGACATGGAGACATGAGATGTGGACGTCTGATCTGTGCAGGTTCATCTGTTATGGAGGAGGCTTGGCTTTGGATGGCGATGTGAATGGAGGGTGGGATTGTGATTTCAGCGCTAGTAGGCTACCGATAGCATTTTTCAAAATCAGATACCCTGCCTTTAAACAACACAAAGTTATAGCAGCTAGAAAAAAAAGAGTCAAGTCCAACTAAAACAAACAGTGATCACCATAATGATGACTTTAATTGAAACAACCAACATCTAAAGCTAAGTTAAGAAAATAACTCTACATATATAGATATAAAATGCAATTTAGGTTTTAATTCTGTTTCAGGGTTACTTCTTAACACTCTGTAAGAATGTGACAATATATACATCCAGCAGTGTTCATTTAACTTCCTGGAGCTAAGTGAAGGCTGCCCGTGCAGGGCCAGAGCTAAGGGGGCCAATGAGCAAAACCTGCTGGGGGCCCTAAGGCCCATAAAGGGCCATTGTGCGCTTGCTTGTAGGGAATAAATAATAACAATACACCTTCAATCTGACTGAATTAAGATAAATATCTAATAAATAACAGAAACTGATAAACAGTTTCTTAAATGGCGTGGAGCACCTGTTACAAAACCTGGACATTTGTCTACACAGAAATGATTTCTCGGTTTGATGTGCAGTTGTTGTAGTAGTGCTTATGTGTTAATTTGTGTAATTTATATTGGTGTATGTAGTGTGGTCCTTCTGGTGTTGTCATCTGGCTACATTGGCTTAAGGATTGTGGCTCTGGAGGAACAACTGGGAGCCCTGCTGGAGTTTACACTACAGAGAGAGTAAGCACACCCACACACACACACATTCTGGTTTCCATGTTTTATGGGGACATTCCATAGACATAATGCATTTTATACCATACAAACTGTATATTCTATTCCCCATTCCCTAACCCCAACCATCACAGAAACCCTTCTACTACTTCACATTTTCAAGAAACATCATTTTGTTAGATTTATAAGCTTGTTTCCTCATGGGGACATCAAAATGTCCCCACAAGGTCACAAAAACACTGGTATTCCTATCTTTGTGCGGACAATTGGTCCCCACAACGTGATAATTACCAGGTACACACACACACACACACACACACACACACACACACGCACACACAGTTTTCCCTTTAACACACTTTCATAACTCCACCTGAATAGTTGTAATACTTTCACTTTCTGTATTGTGTGTGTGTGTGTGTTGTGTGTTTTCTTTGACTAAGTTGTCTCTCTCTTCTTCAGGTACAATGAAACGTAACCCAATACAACATGATAGAGTTACAGAAGGAAGGAGAAGAAGATGAAAGTGTTTGATTTTCATTTACGCAGACATCAGAGATCCTGAAAACCTCTGAACAGAAGTACACAGAGACGTACAGTGATGTCTCACCTGCTGTTTTATATCAACACATCAAATAGATTTGTGTACATGAAAACTGTAACACAAGTGAATACTGACATCTACAATCCAAACTCATTTTAACAACACAAACCTGTCTATGCACTGAGTACTAGTCTTTCTTAGGTTATAGATTTACTCGTATTTATACTTACAGTAAATAATTGAGATGACTTGAATGGTTTGGTCAAAGTGATAGAAAACTGGTTTGAGAGTTTGACTCCATAACAGTAAATGAGTGAAGGGTTAATGAATTAAAAACAGTAAAGCTCATGAAGGATTTCTGCTATAATGTTCTTGTTTATCACAACAGACGTATTCATAGTGTTTGTATGCAACATGAATTATAGCGAGAAGTCTTAAAAAGTTTATTTGTCAAGAGAGTCTTTGAAGAGATCAGAAAGATTCATGCAGACAAATATAAAGAGACATTGAGTGAAAGTTATCATATGAGCTTTATAATCAGACATGACTGATGGTTCATCTCTCACCTCATTGAATCTCTCAAACATTTTACAACACAATGTGAATCTAGTAATGGGTTTAGACATCCACTATAGATTCTGGTTTGTTTATTGTACACTTATTTGATTTATACACTGTTCTGTATACTGTACACATTATATTAAGCACAACCTTTGGTCATTATTAACTTCACAATCAGATAATGAATTAATGTAAGAGATTAATAATAATGTCTCTGCAAATCTTTAAGTATTGACTTCTGAATTTAATTAGAATAGATGAAAGGCAGCGAGACACATTTGAACTTTATCACAGATTGAAAAACTTTTATTTTGACTGCATTTAATTCAAACCAATTAACAAAGAAGAACCTAATAAATAAATATACATTTAAAAACATTACATTATCATCATTACACAGAAGTTAAGTTTAGGTGCATTTTGCTGATTGTCCTGCAGGTGATTTTGTAACACTTACGATGAATTCAGGGATTTAATTTAGATCTACAATGATTTTCAAGTGTCTGGTGATTTATGATCTACAGGTGCTGGTCATATAATTACAATATCATCAATTTATTTCACTAATTCCATTCAAAAAGTGAAACTTGTATATTATTTTCATTCATTACACACAGACTGATATATTTCAAATGTTTATTTCTTTTAATTTTGATGATTATAACTCTGGAGCCCCCCTAAGGAATTAAAATGCCTCCCCCAATTTATGCACAGGGCTTAAGGTAAAAATCTGCAACTGTTCAGCTGCACACAATTTCAAGCTCATTTGCTCATTCACATAGTGAGGTGTATGCACGTTTTCTGTGCGTACATTCATTTTATTAATCACACATGCACACTTTTAAGAAATGATTGTAAGATCAAATTTAGGACATTTTCTATGCAGCATTTTATAAATGAGGACCCAGCCAGGTGTTGAAAGGACGCGGCTACTATACTGTCCCTCAGGCTAATATATTAAGTATTCAGTTAATTAAGTACAGTACACGTTATAACTATATTAAAAATACCAAGACAGACACTTAACAGATGAAATATAGAGGATTAAGTCCACTGCAGTAATTAAAACAATGAAAAATGATCTCTTGTTTCAAACAATAAGGACCTGAAAGACTTACAGTAGAGTTTAAAGTAGAAATAAAAGCATTTACAGCAACTGATCCATGAAGGTTTCTCCATTTCAGATCATCAATCTTTATTCTTCATTGTTGGTTTGTAAAATGATCTCCAAATGAATTTAACTTCAAAATTAACCTTCAGTTCATCTCTCCATATATACTATCTGTTTAACAACTCAAAACACATTTAGATAAAACCTTCATATATACTTCAAAAAAATCTAAATATTATTAACTCCCAAAATTAACAAAGGACTAAACGACTTTCCCGTACAATGACTTTACTCTCTGCTTAACTATCATAGCACAATGCATCACTGGAGAAACTAACTAGCTAGTCAGGACTGTTTCCTGTTATTCAAATCATGAAATAAATCAAAACATCATCTCATGAAGCTAAGATGTTGGATTTTAATGTGTTTTAGTCTACAAACTAAAGTTAGAGAGACAATCTAGACAGAAAAATCTCAAAGATATAAGAAATGTATAACAAATATGAATTATAATTTATCTTTTGATTTGTCAAATTATATAAACTGGTTTAGGTGACACTTGTGTATATTAACCATGTATTATTTATAATGTTAGATCACATAGTTTCACTGTTGAGTCATAATAGTTAAACCCAAACCCAGGATAGAGAGGTTTAGTGAATGTGGTGTTGACTCTGTGGATGAGGGTCATTGTGTCAGAGACGCTGTAGAAGGACAGAGATCCTGAACTGTATTCCACATAAACTCCTATTTTACTGGACACTACTGGGAGATTTGTCTTTATCTTATTGTGCCAGAATGAACATTCAGAGGGAGAACAGTACAAACTCCAGGACTGATCATTACCTCCAAACGCACACTCATAACCCTCTCCCTTCCTGCTGATGCTCTTATATGACAATGATATAAACACATCATCACCACTCCATTCAATCTCCCAGTAACAGCGTCCACATAAACTCTCTTTACACAACACCTGAGACCAACCATCAAATCTGTCTGGATGATCAGGATACCGCTGATCTGTGTTAGTGTAAGTAGCCGCTCTGTTCTTCTCAGACAGACAGATATATCTGTATGCTGTGTTTGGATCCAGAGAGAAGAGCCTGAAATCTGAGGAAGATAAAAACATCATATTTTAATGTACATTAGTTTATAATATTTGTTTGCATGTTTCTATGATGATTTATTTGTTCATTTGAGTGTAAAGGTCAGGTTAGTATCTATACACTGATCATTTAAAGAGATGAAGTGAATAACATTGATTATATTATTACAGTCAGATATATTAGACAACAAGTCAACAGTCAGTTCTTCAGTTTCATCTGTTAGAAGAAGAAAAGATCTGAACAACTCTGACAAGAGGTGTCATGATTCTGCTCTCTTGTCCTTGTTTTAGTATTAGTCATGAGGCAGGATCATGACAGGCCCATGTTTTGTGTGAAAGCACTGGCCTTGTTTATTTTAGCCATGTGCTTTCTGTCTCGTCTCCTGACCCCACACCCTTGTTTCCTCATTAATTATCCCATTATTGTTTGATTCATGTCACCTGTTCCCCTTTGATTTGCTTCCTTATTTAATACCCTTGTGTTTGCTGTCCTGTGCACGTTCGTTTTGTATCCAGTGCCTTGCCTTGCCTTGCCTTGCCTTGCCTTGCCTTGCCTTGCCTTGCCTTGCCTTGCCTTGCCTTGCCTTGCCTTGCCTTGCCTTGCCTTGCCTTGCCTTGCCTTGCCTTGCCTTGCCTTGCCTTGCCAATACTTTGTTTAGTGTAGTCAAGTTTGCCATTGTATAGTTAGTGTTTAGTCCAGTCCAGTCTTGTTCTTGTTTAGTGTTTCAAGTCTTAGTATATTTTTCCTGTTTATGTTGTTTTCCCCCTCGTGGGTTTTGTTTTTCTTGTTTTGTTTAAATAAAGTGTCAGAATTTATTCATCTGTCTGCGATTGGGTTCATCCATACCAAGTCCTCACAAGAGGAAAATAGTGATGATAGACGACTGGATCACAAAACATCAAGACTTGTGTGGTGTTTCAGGTATGAAGTGCTTTGAAGCGGACAAAAGTGATGCAAACAAGAACAAGCAGTGAAGCATCATCAGGGTCATCATGAAGGTTTATTGATGTACGTGTGAAGTGAGATGAAATCAGGACGGTGAACATTACACTGACCAATGAGAGTCCTGACATTCATGTGGATCGATCTTTGTTGTGTTCATCACTTTTATAAGTCACTTTAGATGAAAGTGTTTGATAAATGTAATGTACTTTGACACGGACCTCAAGATTGATGCTGACCACACACACGAGGGGTGTAAAGTATAACATTATTTTTGAATAATTCAACAGCATGTCGTCAATTATTCCTTACATAATGTGTTATAGTGTATTATATGATCTCAATGTAATAAATGAGAAAATAATAATAAAATGTGTCTTACACTTTAGGAACTCCTCTCTGATCTTGGGTTCATTGGTGGGAATCATTTCTAAAAATGAAACAAAAGAAAATTAGGTGACATCATCAGATTAAATCTCATATAAAATCATCATCATTTTAATCTGCTCTGTATTTCTTCTGTTATATTTGATGTTACTGTAAGACTCATTTCTGAGAGTAAATCACAGTCTTAGTTTGAGATGTTTCTTTACCTTTCTCAGATATCTTTTCAATCTCTTCTTTACATAAATCCTCCATCTTTTCTTTCAGTTTAGTGACAGATTTCATCACATCATCAAAAGAGAGAAGAGAAGAGACAGTGATGTTGTCTGAAGATCCAGAAGATGAAGAGAGAGACTGAAAACTCTACATGAACACAACACAAAAACATCAAACCTACAATACACAACAATCAGATTTGTGCTGATTTAGACACAGTGATCTTTACTCTATTGACATGAATAAAACTCAATCCTATCAGATTAAAGTCAAGATGTATTTATTGTAATGTATGTTGTAGTGTACAGTGTTGAGTTACCTGAAGGAAACTGATGTGATCTTTTGTTTGTGAAAGTTTCTCCATCTCATCATTTCTCCTCCTCAGATCATCAATCTCCTGCTTCAGTTTCTTCAAGAGATCTTCAGCTCGACTCACTGCAGTCTTTTCCTGATCTCTGATCAGTTGTATCACCTCAGATCGTCTTCTCTCAATGGATCGGATCAGTTGAGTAAAGATCCTCTCGGTGTCGTCCACTGCTGTCTGTGCAGAGATCTGTTAACACACACAGAGAGAAACATTCAACTCAATCTCAAACACTTCTTTCAGTATTTATGTTTCTCTATTCATCAAAACTCACCGTGTGAATCTTCACAGACTCTCTTAGATCCTGAAGCTTCTTCTCTTTCTCCTGGATTCTCTGATGGAGTTTTCTCTGCTTGTCCTCCAGTAATCTCTGTTCAACAGATTCATAACAGATAACTCAACTGGTCAGGTAAGGTTTGAGTGAGTAATCTTCTAAACTAATTTCTGTTTTACAGTCAAGCTGTCATTTCTTCTGCTCTTGTGCGCCCTCATGTGGCCACGCGGCACTAATCAGTCGCTTCACTTCTGCTTTATATTTATATTTCATATATTTGTTCATTTGTTCATACCTGTTTCTCAGTTCTCTCTCCTGCAGCTGATACAGTGTCGTGATTTTTATGTTCATCCATCAGACACATTAAACAAATACATCTCTGATCAGTCCGACAGTAAACCTCGATGAGTTTGTCATGTTGAGAGCAGATCATCTCCTGAAGTCTTCCTGTCACATCAATCACTTTGTGTTTCTTTTCTCTGTGAAAAGCTTCATGTTGTTCAAAGTGAGTTTGACAGTAAGATTCAAGACACACCAGACAGGACTTGATAGCTTTGTATTTTCTCTCAGTACAGACGTCACACTCCACATCTTCAGGTCCAGCAGAACTGAGAGCAGATCGATCAGCTTGTAGTTTTGTCTTCTTCAGCATCTCCACCATCTGAGCAAACACCACATTTTTATTTAAATCAGGTCTTGTATTGAAGGTCTGTCTGCATTGAGGGCAGCTGTAGTTTCTCTTCTGATCATCTTGATTCCAGCAGTTTGTAATACAGCTCATACAGTAACTGTGTCCACAGGGAATGGTCACTGGATCCTTCAGTAAATCCAGACAGATTGAACAGATGAACTGATCCTGAATCACTGAAAAATTCGCTTCCGCCATTTTACTGACTGCACAAATACAGTCACGCGTTCAAAAACTCTTCAGTAGTTTCGGTTTCTCTTCTCAATAAATGTTTACATGTTTGAGATGAAAACGCAAGCGAAGTAGATTAGTGAAGTGAATACTGACATCTACAGTCCAAACTCATTTTAACAACACAAACCTGTCTATGCACTGAGTACTAGTCTTTCTTAGGTTATATATTTAGGGCCCGAGCACACCAGGGTGTGAGGACCCTATTGTTTTTGCTCCGTTTATTATTAGGGCCCGAGCACCGAGGAGCAGGCCAGAATGGCCTGCACCGTGGGTGCAAAGCCCTATTGTTTTTGCTTCGTTTATTATTAGGGCCCGAGCACCGAGGAGCAGGCCAGAATGGCCTGCACCGAAAGGTGCGAAGCCCTATTGTTTTTGCTCGGATTATTAGGGCCCGAGCACCGAGGAGCAGGCCAGAATGGCCTGCACCGTGGGTGCAAAGCCCTATTGTTTTTGCTTCGTTTATTATTATTAGGGCCCGAGCACCGAGGAGCAGGCCAGAATGGCCTGCACCGAAAGGTGCGAAGCCCTATTGTTTTTGCTCGAATTTATTATTTTTTTTTTATTTTTATTTTTATTTTTATTTTTTTTAACACTTTTGGGCATTTTGGGTGCCTTAACATACTCGAAAACTCTTGAAATTTGGCACAGACGTTAGAGTCGTCCGTCATTGCGAACAGACAAAGGCTGGAACACGGGCGTGGCACGGGGGCTCTGTAGCGCCCCCTGTAATGCAAAAACAAACAGTAGTGTGCAGATCGGGCAAACATGTACGCACATTTACGAAAGTTGGTACACATATAGATCTCATCGACCCGAACAACTTTCGCCCTCTAACATTTTAGCTCCGCCCAACAGGAAGTCCGCCATTTTGGATTGTTTAAAAAATGCATGCGGTGAACTTTTGAATACTCCTCCTAGGGGATTCAAGCAAATGACACCAAACGTGGTGATCATGATGTCAAGACATTGGACTTGCTAAATTGCGAAGGGATTTTTGATATCTCGAACGGTGTTGCAATGGCGAAGCGGCAAAGTCATGGCGAAATCAGAGAAACAGAAAGTGTCTAATATCTAAGGCAAAAAATGTCTTATAGTGATGACACGCGGGGTGTTTGTTCGTCTGAAGATTTCGATCGCATCGATGTGCCAATTGTGAGTCTCGGGTATAGCGCCACCACCAGGCGCCAGGAAGTGTTGCAGTCACAAAGGTTGATTTTTTTGACAGTTCCATGTGATGTTCTTTTAAATACTCCTCCTAGAATGTTTATGCGATTGACACCAAAAGTGGTCAACATGATGCCAAGACATAGTAGATGATAAATTGCGAATGGATTTTTGATATCTCGAACGTTGTTCTCATGACAACGCGTCAAACTTTACTTTCATTTTAAAAGCATATTTAAGCCCTTCAGTTCCATGCAGTGAACTTTTAAATACTCCTTCTAGGATATTCATGCGATTGACACCAAACGTGGTCAACATGATGCTGAGACATTGGAGATGATAAAATGCGAAGGGATTTTTGACATCTTGAACGCTGTTGCCATGGCAACGCATCAAAGTTTACTATTATTTCAGAAATATTTAAGCCTCTTGGCATGCTTAGATTAACTACAAATTTGGCACACACATCAGAGTTGTCAACTGTTAAGTGTTGACAAACAGGTCAGACATAGGTGTGCCTCTTAAGTCGCTCACTAGCGCCCCCGTTTGTCCAAAATGTGGGGTTTCTTTTACCTACAGTCCCCAATTGGGTCAGTAACAACATAAATAGTCCACCAATATTTAACCACTTGATGCACTTGCCCACCGTGCATCGTTTTCTCGGAGGCACCGTGTAGCGGTAAAAATACGTGCGAGGGCCCGCCATCGCTGCTTGCAGCTATATTTATTATTATTATTTTCCGAAATGAATCGCATTTTTGAAGGCCTAAACATACCCGAAAACTCATGAAAATTTGCACACGTGGCAGAAGTGGCGAAAATTTACATGTAGTATAGGCGTCAGAAGTGGGCGTGTAAAAATGGCTCGATAGCGCCACCTGCAAAATTTCAAGAGAACAGCCCCCCCACTACGAAAAACGTACAGATACGAAATTTGGTAGGATCATCTAGCACCCCAAGACCTACAAAAAAGTCTCTTGGAGCTAAGCTCTAAACCCCACAGGAAGTCGGCCATTTTGAATTTTCTCTGTCATTTTTTGACATTTCCAAGCGTTGTACTTTAACGAACTCCTCCTAGCGAGTTAATCCGTTCATTATCATATTTGGTCAGTCTCATCTAAAGGCCTTTGCGATGCTAAATTGCGGAGATCTTGACTTTTCGTCGGAGGGTGTGTCCGTGGCGGCCTGACAAATTTCGGCATTTTCGCCATGAAACAGGAAGTTGTTATAACTCAGGCATACAATGTCCAATCTGCCCCACACTTCACATGTTTGATAAGGGTCTTGACCTGAACACATTTTAATGCCAATATTCAACTTCAGTCATAGCGCCACCTAGAGGTAGCAGGAAATGCCATGTTTTACGCTGTGATTTACTGCTCTTAGAGATTTAATCAAATGATCATCATTTTTGGTCAGACTGATGTTAAGCCCTTTGCCGTGATAAATTGCGAAGATCTTGACTTTTCGTTGAAGGGCGTGTCTGTGGCAGCCTGGCAAAGTGTGATGTTTCGCCATGAAACAGGAAGCTGTTGTAATTCAGGCATACATTATCCGATCTGCCCCTGACTTCACACGTTTGATAAGGGTCCTGGCCTGAACACGTCAATATAACAATAATCAGGTACAGTCATAGCGCCACCTGCTGCACACAGGCGGTGTGGCAGATCAGTTTCCCTTTGAATATCCACCTATATTTACCTACTTTAATTCATATCCCCCTGGTTCACTGCTTTACCGATGCAATAGGGTAGCGGTGCATATGCGTGCGAGGGCCCTTCCATCGCTGCTTGCAGCTTTAATTATTATTATTATTATTATATTCCGAAATGAATCGCATTTTTGAAGGCCTAAACATACCCGAAAACTCATGAAAATTTGCACACGCGTCAGAAGTGGCGAAAATTTACATGTAGTATAGGCGTCAGAAGTCAGCGTGTAGAAATGGCTCGATAGCGCCACCTGCAAAATTTCAAGAGAACAGCCCCCCCACTACGAAAAACGTACAGATACGAAATTTGGTAGGATCATCTAGCACCCCAAGACCTACAAAAAAGTCTCTTGGAGCGAAGCTCTAAACCCCACAGGAAGTCGGCCATTTTGAATTTTTTCTGTCATTTTTTGACATTTCCAAGCGTCGGACTTTAACGAACTCCTCCTAGAGATTTAATCCGTGTTTTTTTTTTTTTTTTTTTTTTTTTTTTTTTTTTTTTTCTCCTAGGGGGTTTTTTACCCCGGGGAGGTAGCCTGCTTGGGCTTAATTTAGCTTCTTCTCCTAGACGTTACATTAGTAATACGCTCGTTCATAATGTCGAGTCATAGCCTCAGCAAATTTGACAGCTTATGCTATTGTGTATTATGTTGTGCTATCTGTCATTTTTCTGTGCTTTTACTGCTTCTATTAATGTAAAGCTGCTTTGAAACAATTGAGTATTGTGAAAAGCGCTATATAAATAAAATTGAATTGAATTGAATTGAATTGAATCATCATATTTGGTCAGTCTCATCTAAAGGCCTTTGCGATGCTAAATTGCGGAGATCTTGACTTTTCGCTGGAGGGTGTGTCCGTGGCGGCCTGCCAAAGTTCGGCATTTTCGCCATGAAACAGGAAGTTGTTATAACTCAGGCATACAATGTCCAATCTGCCCCACACTTCACATGTTTGATAAGAGTCTTTGCCTGAACACATTTTAATGCCAATATTCAACATCAGTCATAGCGCCACCTAGAGGTAGCAGGAAATGCCATGTTTTACTCTGTGATTTACTGCTCTTAGAGATTTAATCAAATCATCATCATATTTGGTCAGACTGATGTTAAGCCCTTTGCGGTGATAAATTGCGAAGATCTTGACTTTTCGTTGAAGGGCGTGTCCGTGGCAGCCTGGCAAAGTGTGATATTTCGCCATGAAACAGGAAGCTGTTGTAATTCAGGCATACATTATCCAATCTGCCCGCGACTTCACACGTTTGATAAGGGTCCCGGCCTGAACACGTCAATATAACAATAATCAGGTACCGCCATAGCGCCACCTGCTGCACACAGGCGGTGTGGCACATCAGTTTCACTTTGAATATCCACCTGTATTTATCCACTTTAAATCATACCCCCCTGGTTTACTGCTTTACTAATGCCATAGGGCAGTGGTTCTCAAACTTTTTTAGCGTGCGGCCCCCCTTGTGTATGGCGCATTCCTTCGCGGCCCCCACAAAGAAAATTTATGACAAGAAAAAAGTTTTAAAACTCAACTTTTAATTAAACAACACATATTAAATGATATGAAGTAGTGTTGTTGGTTAGTAGTCTTATTTTTTTTAGGTTTAATTGCACAGAATTCATGATAAATTAATTTATTTTATAAAATGTCATAAAACTGGGGCCCCCCTGGCACCATCTCGCGGCCCCCCTGGGGGCCCCGGCCCCCAGTTTGAGAACCACTGCCATAGGGTAGCGGTGCACATGCGTGCGAGGGCCCTTCCATCGCTGCTTGCAGCTTTAATTATTATTATTTTTCTTCTTCTTCTTCTTCTTCTTCTTCTTCTTCTTCTTCTTCTTCTTCTTCTCCGAAATGGATCGCATTTTTGAGGGCCTAAACATACCCGAAAACTCATGAAAATTTGCACACGCGTCAGAAGTGGCGAAAATTTACATGTAGTATAGGCATCAGAAGTGGGCGTGTAAAAATGGCTCGATAGCGCCACCTGCAAAATTTCAAGAGAACAGCCCCCCCACTACGAAAAACGTACAGATACGAAATTTGGTAGGATCATCTATCACTCCAAGACCTACAAAAAAGTCTCTTGGAGCGAACCTCTAAACCCCACAGGAAGTCGGCCATTTTGAATTTTCTCTGTCATTTTTGGACATTTCCAAGCGTCGTACTTTAACGAACTCCTCCTAGAGATTTACTCTGATCATCATCATATTTGGTCAGTATCATCTAAAGGCCTTTGCGATGCTAAATTGCGGAGCTTTTGACTTTTCGTTGGAGGGCGTGTCCTTGGCGGCCTGGGAAAGTTTGATGTTTCGCCATGAAACAGGA
This sequence comes from Misgurnus anguillicaudatus, assembly GCF_027580225.2. NCBI lineage: Eukaryota > Metazoa > Chordata > Actinopteri > Cypriniformes > Cobitidae > Misgurnus > Misgurnus anguillicaudatus. Next base: position 4,391,956 of record NW_027395276.1, on the reverse strand, counting down.
AGCTGATGTAATTCAGGCATACGTTGTCCGATCTGCCCCTGACTTCACACGTTTGATAAGGGTCCAGGCCTGAACACATCAACATGGCATAATTCAGTAACACTCATAGCGCCACCTAGAGGCAGCAGGAAATACCATGTTTTATGCTATGTCTTACTGCTCTTAGAGATTTAAACATATCAACATCATATTTCACCAGTGTAATCTCAAGACCTTGTGTGATGATAAAGAGCAACGGCCTTGACTTTTCATTAAAGGGCGTGTGCGTTGCAGCCTCGCAAAGTATCGCTAAATGAATCGCATTTTTGACAGGCTAAACAAGCTCAAAAAGTCATAAAACATTGCACACACGTCAGAAGTGGCAAAAATTTACACGTGGCATAGGCGCCAGAAGTGGGCGTGTAGAAATGGCTCAATAGCGCCACCTGCAAAATTTCAAGAGAACAGCCCCCCCACTACGAAAAACCTACAGATACGAAATTTGGTAGGGTCATCTATCACCCCAAGACCTACCAAAAAGTCTCTTGGAGCGAAGCTCTAAACCCCACAGGAAGTCGTCCATTTTGAATTTTTGCTGTAATTTATGTGCAAATTTTGTCATTTCCAGGCTTTGTACTTTAACGAACTCCTCCTAGAGATTTTAATAGATCGTCATCATATTTGGTCAATCTCATCTAAAGGCCTTTGCGATGTTAAATTGCGGAGCTTTTGACTTTTCGTTGGAGGGTGTGTCCGTGGCGACCTGCCAAATATCAGCGTTTTCGCCATGAAACAGGACGTTTTTATAACTAAGGCATACAATGTCCAATCTGCCCCACGCTTCACATGTTTGATAAGGGTCTTGGCCTGAACACATTTCAATGCCAATATTCAGCTTCAGTCCTAACGTCACCTAAAGGTAGCAGGAAATGCCTTGTTTTACACTGTGATTTACTGTTCTCAGAGATTTAATCAAATCATTATCATATCAGGTGAGACAGATCTTAAGCCCTTTGCGATGAAAAATTACGAAGATCTTGACTTTTCGTTGAAGGGCGTGTCCGTGACGGCCTGGCAAAGAGTGATGTTTCGCCATGAAACAGGAATCTGTTGCAATTCAGGCATACATTATCCGATCTGCCCTATACTTCACACTTTTGATAAGGGTCCCGGCCTGAACACATTAATATAACAACAATCAGTTACAGTCACAGCGCCACCTGCTGCACACAGGCGGTGTGGCACATCAGTTTCCCTTTGAATATCCACCTATATTTGCCCACTATAATTAAGATCCCCCTGGTTAACTGCTTTACTAATAGCATAGGGTAGCGGTGCACATGCGTGCGAGGGCCCTTCCATCGCTGCTTGCAGCTTTAATTATTATTATTATTATTATTCCGTTTCTTCTCCAAAGTGAATCGCAATTTTTAGGGCCTAAACATACTCGAAAACTCATGAAATTTTGCAAACACGTCAGAAGTGGCGAAAATTTACATTTGGCATAGGCGCCAGAAGTGGGCATGTAGAATTGGCTCAACAGCGCCACCTGCAAAATTTCAAAAGAACAGCCCCCCCCCACTACGAAAAACGTACCGATACGAAATTTGGTAGGATCATGTAACACCCCAAGACCTACAAAAAAGTCTCTTGGAGCGAAGCTCTAAACCCCACAGGAAGTCGGCCATTTTGATTTTTCACTGTGATTTCTGTGCAAATTTCGTCATTTCCAGCCTTCGTACTTTAACGAACTCCTCCTAGAGATTTTATCAGATCGTCATCATATTTGGTCAATCTCATCTAAAGGCCTTTGCGATGTTAAATTGCAGAGCTTTTGACTTTTCGTTGGAGGGTGTGTCCGTGGCGGCCTGACAAAGTTCAGCATTTTCGCCATGAAACAGGAAGTTGTTATAACTAAGGCATACAATGTCCAATCTGCCCCACGCTTCACATGTTTGATAAGAGTCTTGAGCTGAACACATTTTAATGCCAATATTCAACTTCAGTCATAGCGCCACCTAGAGGTAGCAGGAAATGCCATGTTTTACACTGTGATTTACTGCTCTTAGAGATTTAATCAAATCATCATCATATTTGGTCAGACTAATGCTAAGTCCTTTGCAGTGATAAATTGCGAAGATCTTGACTTTTCGTTGAAGGGCGTGTCCGTGGCGGCCTGGCAAAATGTGATGTTTCGCCATGAAACAGGAAGCTGTTGTAATTCAGGCATACATTGTTTGATCTGCTCCAGACTTCACACGTTTGATAAAGGTCCCGGCCTGAACAGGTCAATATAACAATAATCAGGTACCGTCATAGCGCCACCTGCTGCACACAGTTGGTGTGGCACATCAAATTTTCTTTGAATAGCCACCTATATTTACCCACTTTAATTCATATCCCCCTGGTTCACTGCTTTACTAATGCCATAGGGTGGCGGTGCACATGTGTGCGAGGGCCCTTCCATCGCTGCTTGCAGCTTTAATTAGGGCCCGAGCACCGAGGAGCAGGCCAGAATGGCCTGCACCGTGGGTGCAAAGCCCTATTGTTTTTGCTTCGTTTATTATTATTAGGGCCCGAGCACCGAGGAGCAGGCCAGAATGGCCTGCACCGTGGGTGCAAAGCCCTATTGTTTTTGCTTCGTTTATTATTATTATTATTATTATTTTCCGAAATGAATCGCATTTTTGAAGGCCTAAACATGCTCAAAAACTCATGAATTTTACACACGCGTCAGAAGTGGTGAAAATTTACATGTGGTATAGGCGTCAGAAGTGGGCGTGTAGAAATGGCTCGATAGCGCCACCTGCAAAATTTCAAGAGAACAGCCCCCCCGCTACGAAAAACGTACAGATACGAATTTTGGTAGGATCATCTATCCCCCCAAGACCTACAAAAAAGTCTCTTGGAACTAAGCTCTAAACCCCACAGGAAGTCAGCCATTTTTAATTTTCTCTGTCATTTTTTTACATTTCCAAGCGTCGTACTTTAACGAACTCCTCCTAGAGATTTAATCCGATCATCATCATATTTGGTCAATCTCATCTAAAGGCCTTTGTGATGTTAAATTGCGGAGATCTTGACTTTTCGTTGGAGGGTGTGTCCGTGGCGGCCTGACAAAGTTAGGCATTTTCGCGATGAAACAGGAAGTTGTTATAACTCAGGCATACAATGTCCAATCTGCCCCACGCTTCACATGTTTGATAAGAGTCTCGACCTGAACACATTTTAATGCCAATATTCAGCTTCAGTCATAGCGCCACCTAGAGGTAGCAGGAAATGCCATGTTTTACGCTGTGATTTACTGCGCTTAGAGATTTAATCAAATCATCATCATATTTGGTCAGACTGATGATAAGCCCTTTGCCGTGATAAATTGCGAAGATCTTGACTTTTCGTTGAAGGGCGTGTCCGTGGCGGCCTGGCAAAGTGTGATGTTTTGACATGAAACAGGAAGCTATTGTAATTCAGGCATACATTATCCAATCTGCTCCAGACTTCACACGTTTGATAAGGGTCCCGGCCTGAACACGTCAATATAACAATAATCAGGTACAGTTATAGCGCCACCTGCTGCACACAGGTGGTGTGGCACATTTTTTGTCCTTTGAATATCAACCTATATTTACCCACTTTAATTCATATCCCCCTGGTTCACTGCTTAACTAATGCCATAGGGTGGCGGTGCACATCCGTGCGAGGGCCCTTCCATCGCTGCTTGCAGCTTTAATTATTATTATTATTATTATTAGGGCCCGAGCACACCAGGGTGTGAGGACCCTATTGTTTTTGCTCCGTTTATTATTATTATTATTTATTCTTCTTCTTCTCCAAAGTGAATCGCATTTTTGAGGGGCGAAACATGCTCGAAAACTCATGAAATTTTGCACACATGTCAGGAGTGGCGAAAATTTACATGTGGCATAGGCGCCAGAAGTGGGCGTGTAGAAATGGCTCGATAGCGCCACCTGCAAAATTTCAAGAGAACAGCCCCCCCGCTACGAAAAACGTACAGATACGAAATTTGGTAGGATCATCTATCACCCCAAGACCTACAAAAAAGTCTCTTGGAGCGAAGCTCTAAACCCAACAGGAAGTCGGCCATTTTGAATTTTTGCCTTGATTTTTGTGCAAATTTGGTCATTTCCAGCCTTCATACTTTAACGAACTCCTCCTACAGATTTAATCCGATCATCGTCATATTTGGTCAATCTCATCTAAAGGCCTTTGCGATGTTAAATTGCGGAGATCTTGACTTTTCGTCAGAGGGTGTGTCCGTGGCGGCCTGACAAATTTCGGCATTTTCGCCATGAAACAGGAAGTGGCTCTAACTCAGGCATACAATGTCCAATCTGCCCCACGCTTCATACGTTTGATAAGGGTCTTGGCCTGAACACATTTCAATGCCAATATTCAACTTCACTCATAGCGCCACCTAGAGGTAGGAGGAAATACCATGTTTTATGCTCTGATTTAC